>NC_134150.1:22660000-22797500 GCF_033958435.1 Carettochelys insculpta
TAGGATTTTATGGTATGTTTAGCAATACAAGGCAATCTCCTATTGACTTGTTTGTATGTACACACTATACTGTGGTACTGTAAATGCTCGCTTACCAAAATCAATTCAAAGATACAAAACAGTCTATTGAAGAGTTTTGCAGCTGGCTTTTGAACCACTTATAAAAGACAACATACAGAAAAAATTAACCCCTATGGCTCTATTAGGAGCAGTATAATAAATGTGCATTTAAAAGATCTATAAACACATATTTATCTGCAAAATGTTCTTGCATAAAACTGTTATTGAAAAGGCTTTCATTTTATCTTTGTGTTATTGTAATTTTATTGAATTGCTTATTCATTCTTTGATATTGTGTTTTAATGGTATTATAAATCTGTTTTATGTCTGATAGGAGCCTCATTGTAAACTGATATAACAGATAATATGGCAATTCACCATAAAAATTCTAAACCAAAAATGCAGATCAGAACGCAAAGAAGCACTTTAATTCATTCTGGGTTTCTTTTCATTTTATTTTTTAATTATTTTTCATGTGCTGGTTGCCATCTGTTGATAAAAGATGGTTGTACAAAACTCACAGTACTACACAATGGGAACTTTCGTACAATTCTATTCATAAAAAAACCAACAGTATAAAAAGCATTGCGCCTCCCCAGACTGAAGATCATTAGCTTATTCATTGTATAAACTGATTTAAATAAGTCACATTTGGAACTAAATTTTTTTATTATTATTATTATTTTGGATAATTTTTCAGTATCATGAATAATAGAACAAAAATCTACTTTCTTACAATGTGTCCTATTATTCTTATTCTTTTATCAAAAACAATGAAAAACAATTATGATAAAAGACATTATCAACATATAGAGCAATTATGTCATAAACCAACTACAGCTCAGAAACTTAGCAGGAAGTTCATGCAATAGAAGTATGTAAGCCTGCCAAATCTAAATAATAAAAACTCTATTAACAGAAGCCTATTATGACAAAAAGTGTATGACTTGGCCAGCATTATTCTGACAAATTTCCAATCCTGTAAGTACAGCTCAAATTTGAAAATGCATTAGGAACTTTATAGCTTAGTTGCAGTACTTCACAGCTTTCACTGACAACTATGCTCTCTATTCTGATTCCTGTGCAGTAGAACATACCTAAGTGTAGCTTTTCTTTACAATTTGTATTAAGGTTAGTTTAATCTTCTGACCTGAAAACAGAGTTGTTTCACTTGATAACATATTGATACTTCTCTTAGGAATGAGGACAAATACTAATATACTAAGCTGGAAGTAAGTTAGTAAGATGTTCATAGAAGTAATATATTATTACAATTAAAAACAAAAAACAAAAACACACCTACTGCAGGTCAGTGACTTAGCAGCATGTGGATGCACACATATTTTCATGTGATTCCTAAAAGTAACCCATTGTGTTATCATAAAAACAAATGCCACTGTGAACACAACAGAAAAATCTTGTATCCACAATATTAAAATAATACAGTTTTCTTCATTGTTTTTTCCAGGTTTCAGATGATTTTTTTGGAAGGATCATATACCTATTTATATCACTGGAATTTTGGAACAACTTTAAAAAAAGGCCGATTTAACGCTAAAAGTTGACCACCATTAAAGTACATGCTGAATTGTGATCAACATAAAGTCTTATCCTATGGTTACACTACAGCAATCTGTCAACAGAAGTCACTGTCAGAAGAGATTTCCTGTCAAACTTCTGTCGACAGAGTATGGCCACACACAAAAGCCAATCAGAAGAGAATTCTGACTGCTTGGCTGCTCTCTCAATAAAAACTGGCACCTGAAAGTACCACAGACAGGGCTGCCCAGTGTTCTGGATGCCCATTTTGCCAAGAGAAGTTCCACCTCGGAAAGTCCACACAGCTTTTTGTCAACAGATTAGTGTTATGCCACACGGCTGAGAGACAGAGTGCCGTCAGTGCTGAGGTTTGCCTACAAACTGTTGACAAAACACATTTTGTGTGTGGACATCCACCTGTTTTGCTGGCAAAACTCACTAGTGTAACCATAGCCTTATTGAATGATCGGATACTCTTGAAATGTCCAAGCACGCATAGGAGGAGAGTTCATGGCAATCTCATATCTGAGCACTAAACTTACTTTTATTTCAGAATGAATCACAACCTGCTCTTGATATAAAACAAGTATTCGGGCCTGGAACATGTTCTTACCTAAAACAGAAGGCACTTTAATATGTGACATGTGAAGCTGCAAGTTGCACGCATACATGCCATATTAGCCACTTACACAGAATACATACCAATTCAAGCCTAGCAATTGATTTTCTTTTAATAATAACAAAAGGTTTTGTAAAGAGAAAAAATGACAGTAAATCATAAGAAAGAGTAAGAGAGCTGTGACTGGCCAGCTAAATATATGCTTTTTGTAAAGCTGTGTTTAAGTTTTTTTTTTTCCAAACCATGGCCCCATAAATTGGTACATTATTTCAGGGGTAAGCAAAGTGGAGGGAGGGTCCCCTCAGGGGGACATGAAATTTCAACGGGGGATACAGCATGATTGGCTGCTGTGTGTCTGGCTCATACATCCCATTAAAAATGTTGAAATATGTGACTGTTTTTATGTATGTGTATTCACTTACATATACAGATTAATAAAGTATTTACATTCTACAGTCTTATTTTCTTATACATGCCAAAAAGGGTTTTTTTGTTTAGTTGGCTGGATTTTTTTTATATGAATGTAACTGAAAATTTCTGACAGTTTGGATTACACTACACAAGTTGGGGTTGGGGGGGCTGCTAATTGCAGGGATGAAAAGTGGGCCCAACTGAAAAAGTTCGCTCCCCCCTGCTTTATTTCAAAACAGGGAATCTTTAGTTGGTTTTTCTTTTCCCCAACTTAAGAGTGCGCAGGGAAGGAGATTTCAGGCAGCATGATACTGAGCTAATAAACCATTAATATAAATCAAAACAAAAAAACAGTCAAGTAGCACTTTAAAGACTAACAAAATAATTTATTAGGTGAGCTTATAGTATATATTCTATACGTATATTTATATACTTATACGTCTATTCTTATAAGCGCCGAAGAGTAAGAGAGCTGTGACTGGCCAGCTAAATATACGCCTATTGTAAAGCTGTGTTTAAGTACTCTTTTTTATCCCCCCAAACCATGGCCCCATAAATTGCTACATTATTTCAGGGGTAAGAAAAGTGGAGGAAGGGTATATAGTATATATACTAGCATGGCTTTCTCTCTGTTACCATTAATATAAATGTGTTTACAGATGACACAAAAAAACTTCTCAAAGGCAAATCCCTTTTCTCTGTCCATCAGCTCCCAGGGCTCTGACCAGTGAACAGCGTACAAGGAGGATGCAAGGTAAATGGAAGCTCACACATGGTTCCATAGTCCACAGCTTCACTTGGACTCCCTGTGTAAGTCCATAGGCAAGGGTGTAGTATTGGTCTAACAAGAAATGCTCAAAGGGCAAAGGAATCTGCAGTTATGTGAAGCCATTCTCCCCTACACATGCACACAAGAAGAGGAACTGTGTAGCTTATTGCCCAGAGACTACAAAGGTAGCCGTAGAGCAACTACAAAGCTTGGAAACAAGGAGTCCTCATGCCTCCCACAGATCTCAGTGCATGGCCCAGTTTCTCAGGCTATGAACTGAGGAAAAAGGCTGACCCCAAAATGCACAATATTGATCCAACAGGTAGATTTACAGCATTACAGACTATTATAAAAATACCTATTCAGTTAGTATTTATGAGCCTGAACTGGTAGTCGTTCCACTTGCATAACTCCCACTGAAGTCAATGGAAGTTTTGAACGCTGCAGGAGGAAGCACTAAAATGTGAACTGTTGACCCAAATAACTGCAGGAGCATTTCACAGATATTAAAGGCAATCACATCCTGTTGTAACAAGAGCAAATACCCAGGCAACCTACACGACATCACCATCTCTGGTGATATATCATACACTAGATTCATTCAGCTTAATGCAACACATTACACAGGCAACATAGGTGTTAACACCAGTCAACATGGTAACAGACAGGAAAACATCTCTCCATAGTTCAGAATGCAAACAGGTTCTGTTATACACTGTAGTTTTTAGTCTCCAAAACACATGACTAGAAAAGCTGGTTTTTGCATGGAAAACACTCAGCTGGAGTTGAAGGGAAAGGGAAGGTTTCTGCAAAATATTGGTCAAACAATGTTTGAGCTGCAGTTCATTGTGCAAAATAACCAACCTTGATTTGGAAGTGACCCTTCTCCCTCTAGGTCAAAAACAGTATATCGATACATAGTCAAACTCTTCACATAGTAGGGCCTCCTTGAAAACTCAAGCACAAACTATTTCTGCAGAAATGAGTCTTATTAAGCAAAGCTGTTAATGACTCTTGTATCTAACTGTCATGGACAATGTGAATTAAGAGTTTTCACTTTAATACCTAGCTGCAATTTAGAGGGTAAAGGTCCCGCTATACTTCAGTACTAGAAG
Organism: Carettochelys insculpta; assembly: GCF_033958435.1. Lineage (NCBI taxonomy): Eukaryota > Metazoa > Chordata > Testudines > Carettochelyidae > Carettochelys > Carettochelys insculpta. The sequence continues at coordinate 22,664,514 of NC_134150.1, forward strand.
AAAGGTTTTGCTACACTATGTCTGGACGGTGTTTTGGAGTTAAAGTCCTTATTTTGGATAGATTATCTAGCCATTGTGTTACACATTTGCATTAATGGGCATACTTCAGAACATCAACTAGGTTATCATGTGCCAAGTATGAAGGTAAATCTGTCAACTTGTTTTTCAGTTAACAGTCATTATAAATTGCCTGAAATATCAGAACAATGGGGTAGTAGCTTCTTAATTAAGTTTCAACCTGATTTCACATTTGCTTACAACTTTTCTCAGGAAAGACACTTCTGACAACTTGATGACATTTTATCCAATGTATCAAACAGGCCAGGACAGGGAAAGGAAGAGTTGCATTCAATACTCTCTGTGCCATATGGAGTTCAAAAATAATAACTGTGAAGATGAAACTGCAGATCTTCAACACAAATGTGAAGAGTGTGGTCTTGTATGGATGAGAGACCTAGTGTACTAAAAAGTCTTCAGATCACAAGCTACAGACTTTCATAAACAGATGCCTGAGGCGCATACTTCACATCAAATAGCAAGACCTCACCACAAATGAGAAACTTTGGAACAGAGCAGACAAGAACCAATTGACATTGAAATCAAGACAAGAAAGTGGGGATGCCTCGGCCACACTCTCAGAAAACCATCATCCAGCATAGTCCACCAAGCTCTCACATGGAACCCACTGGGATACTCCGGGGGTCAATCCCTGCATCTACACAAGCCCCTCTCTTTCAGAAGGGGCATGTTAATAAGTGGGTTCAAAAGATGCTAATGAGGAACTTCCATGAATATGCAACACCTCATTAGCATAATGGTGGCCGTGGCAATTCGAAAGTGCAGCTTTTGAATCACGCACCACCCGTGGAGACAGAGATCCTCCGAAAGGAACCCCCAGTTTTCGAAAGCCCCTTCTTCCTAACACCAGATAGGAAAAAGGGGCTTTGGAAAACTGGGGGGGTCCTTTCTGAAGGTCCCCATCTCCATGGGCGACACATGATTCAAAAGACACACTTTCGAATTGCCACAGCCGCAATTATGCTAATGAGGCACTGCATATTCCTGAAAGTGCCTCATTAGCATCTTTCGAACTCACTCATTAACATGCCCCTTCCAAAAGGAAGGGGCTCATGTAGACCCAGCCAATTAGAAGTTTTGTCCCAACACAGAGTGAAGTGGAAGAGACTTGTAGATGACCTATGCTCCACGCAGACTACAAGGGTTAAGTAGTAGTAGTACTAAATATTTTGGGGTCCCTCTAGCTTAAAAAGCCCAGATAGCTTGGATTGTCAAATTTCAATACTTAGCAGTGAAATACTACCATACTTCACTCTCTAATCCAGCACCTTCAGGACCTGAGTGGGGCCGAACCAGGGAATTTGCCAAACCACAGAAGGTCAATATTGCCTAGCAGTCCTACCCATACTTCCACTGCTTACTGGGTTCTTAGAAGGCATTAAAGAACAGCACAGAACACTAAGAGCCAGGACTGGTTGTTTTAAACAAACTTAACAGGATCGTGGGAAACTTAGCCACACCCATGATAAGTGGAAAACCAGCTAACTAAAATCATGCCAGATGGAGGATGTTGCCAGATGAGAGTGTGCTGTACTAGAGAAGTTCAATCTAACAGGAGAGATGCAAGATTTAGGGGCCTTTTCAATCAACTAAATTCTACACTGTCCCATCCCACCCCAGTCTGAAAAAAACATAAGGACAACCAACCGAGCAAAACTGCATTAGCTTTACTTGAAGTTTGTTACTGTATTAAAAAATATAATGAATAAATAACCAAGCAAAGTATGGAAATAGAGAGTTAAAAGAAAGTTATGGGATGATAGATAAGTTATCAATTGTTCCTTCTGTTGACTCCATGCTTTTAAATGCGGAAGGCTGGCTGGCTTTCAACTGTGACACTTTTTGATTCACATACTTAATAGCAACCTTAAAGGGTACTGGGTTCTGTCAGTCAGGACAAAGCATAAATAAACAAAAAAAAAAAGAAAAAACCATTACACTACAAGTCCATTGGCTTCCATTAACCTATAGGATGTAATGGCTCTAAGAGAACCTGTGCCAGGGAATTGTATCTGTGTCCATGAATGTTGTCTGGTTGTTAACAGGATGAGACTCAGTATGAACCTTGAGGTTCATTCCCTGCTCTGAAATGATCCGCTGTATCACATCAGTCCATTTATTTTCTCTTGCTACCCTTCTGTTTAGCCACATCTAAAATTCCTGTAGTAAAATTCTCTGCTTGTGTTTAAAAAAAAAAAAAAAGATATTGCTAGACTGACCTCCATGGAATTTCACCCATTAACACCACGAGAGAATTTGGCTTGCAGTCCATGTTCTGATGCTGAATTAATTAATTGATGCTTGTAAAATGTTTCATGAACATATGATACAACGTGCTGTACCAGTGCAAATATCATTTGTATACTTAGAATCTGACAGATAAATGCAAGATACACTGCAGCTTCTCTGAGTGGTAATTTCAAATACAAAAAGTCTGCATACCCCTCTTTGGCCCATAGCTGGGAGTTTTGGCCATCCTAATTCTTTCAACAAATTAATAAAATTGAGAAGTGCTGGAAATGACACCTTCCCTATTCCGCCTTTCTTAACATAGAGCCTTGACAGCAATAATTAGTGAATTTGCCCTCATGCAGTCATAAAAGCCAAGCTATTTTTGTCTAAAAAAACTACTTTGCACATTTTGCTCAAATCATGTGTACAGCAAGACTTGAAACACAATGGTTAGAAAAAAATCAAAGGCTTTTTATTAAATACATGAACACAACCATTCATCTTAAACTAGTAAACCTCACCTTCAGGTGTATGCTTTGAAGTACTGCATATTGGAGTATTTTCCATTTGGCTTGGAATTTTCAAAGGACTGCAAGGGACATTGGTGTCCAAATTCTCTTAGATATGCAGGTTTCCAGCTCTAAACTTAATTCTTAAATGTTTTGTGCCAAGATTCAGCCAAGAATTCATTTTTACAGACAGGTAATAAAGTCCTGATAATGTCAAGAAAACCTAACAGAAAGTTTTGTTGTGATAATGGGCACTGTCAAAATAGAGTATTTCCTCTTACAGTAGGACGTTCTATAAAATAACCGCTTTTCAATATTAAAAATATAAGATACATTGTTTTCAGAAAATTAAATGAATCTGACTAAATTACTTTGTAAGCTCTTCAAGGCAGAGAACAAATCTTCCTGAGGATTTGTACGGTGCCTCAGACAACAGAGCCTTTGATCGCAGCCATAATAAATAAAAATAACGATATGCACCGACTCGTAAAATTTTCTATCAACTCTTTCCATCCTCACCTTTCCACCAAGATAAGCCACACTCAAAGAAATATTTATAATAAATAAAACAGAAATTTAAAATCTTGTTAGATTCCGTATAAAGTACATTTTGTTATCACACAGCATTTTCTACATAGGTATCCATCCTATCTCTTTTAGATGTTAGAGGTGCAGAGCAATCTGAAGAAGTAGAGAAAACAGGATCAAGTTTAGTAAGCAAGTTCATTATTTGGTGAGAGGTATAATGTACATCTTATTTAGGATATCACGAAGAAAGTAAATCCCTGGGGACATGTACGTACATATCCCAGATAAATGAGTTGATTTTGACATTTTAGTGCCTGGGAAAGTGAAGAAATCACAGTTATTTTTCTCAAAAGAACATTTACGAAAATGCTGATGAGATATCCCAAAACATTACTGTAATACTATCAATCACATTTAAAAAAATTAACTACTTCATAATCCTCAAACCTTATTTACACAAAGCATGAAAGAATACTTCTAGCACATCACCTACTGTGCTGCATGCTGTACGCAGATACCTTTACAATATTTGTTTTTCAGTAACTGCACAGGGATATTGCAGCTGTGACTTCTCACATAGAAGCATCCTTCTATACCTGTAATAAGAGCAGGTTCAGGTAGATCACGGCAGTACAAATTATATACCATCATTTAAGGTGTTAAAGTCATGAAACATAATCATTAAAGAAATTAAACCCTCTGAAGGAAAAGGGAAAAAAAAAACGTGAAGTTCTCTGGTCTTTGCAAAACACTGACCTAGAATGTTAATTTTTTTTTTTAAATTTTCTTTCACACCAAGAGCCTTTGCTGAGAGTAGAGATGATAAACAACCTTCTAGGCAAATGGTCATATGTACTGAAATACGACTCCATCTGAAACTGTTACCCATGTTTTAAAACATGTTCATAATACAGGAACAAGTCCAGCACTGCCCAAGGATTGCTATAATGCAAATTTGTTTTTATTCCACCCTGAAAATGCACAATGGTGCTCAGTACATGGACAAATACATACATACTGCTGACATGTTTAGTATGTTTAAATTCGCAAAATATCTTAAATGAAATATCATGCTTATATAATTAAAGCTAATACATAGGTAACACAACCTTTTACGCACATACATTTTTGATCATACTGCAATGTAGTATACAGGAAAATCTAACATTTAGTATTGACATTAAATTAAAACTACTTTGTGCAAAAAGATTTGCTCCTTAATAGTATCCGCACCTTGATCAGGCTGTAAATACTGATAGTGTCTATAATCACAGAAAATAAAAATTGTATGAAATCTTTAATTGTTTACATGGTATAATTACAAAGAAAGCTCACCTACAATATTTTTGAGACACTAACTTGACAACATGTCCCAGGGTACGAGATCAAGCATCTACATTATCTGATCTAATGCTTTAAAAGCACGAAAGTCGTAGCACATCTGAAAAAGTGAAAGAAATGGAACAGAAAAAAAATCCTTTAATTAAATATATTAATGGTGTGAACTATTCCAGTAAGAGAATTTTTAATTTATTAAAAATTTGGTTGAAATCCAAATATATACTCAATTAAATTTCAAAAATTTGAATACAGACTCAGGCAACCTATTGTGTTTGCTTTCTAAGTTCTTAGCTCCTGCAGATTTTAGCCATCATATATTCAATCAACAATCTTCTATAAAGAAATGCTGATATTCACAGAATCACAGGGCTGGAAGGGACCTCAGGAGGTCATCTAGTCCAGCCCCCTTCTTCTAGCAGGATCAACCCCCACTAAGTCATCACAGCCAGGACCTTGTCCAGATGGGACTTAAAACCCTCAAGGGATGGAGAATCCACCACCTCTCTAGGCAACACATTCCAATGCTTCACCACCCTTCTGCTGAAGTAGCTTTTCCTAATATCTAACCTACACCTTTCCCTTTCAAACTTCTGACCATTACTCCTTGTTCTGCCATCTGACACCACTGAGAACAGTTTCTCACCCTCCTTTTTAGAGCTCCCCTTCAGGAAGTTGAAGGCTGCTATTAAATCACCTCTAAGTCTTCTCTTCTGTAAACTAAACAAGCCCAAATCCCTCAGCCTATCCTCATAGGTCTTGTGCTCCAGACCCTTAATCATTTTTGTTGCCCTTCTCTGAACCTGCTCCAGCAAATCCACATCCTTTTTATACTGGGGGGCCCAAAACTGGACACAATATTCCAATATTCTCTTCCACCCTTGTACAGAAAAAGAAAGGAAGGCCTCAGAGCCCACAGTTACATGACATCTCCACCAAATATGTGGGCAGTGTGTTCTGAGCACACACTGCACAAGTGAAGAGTAAAGAGCACTGGATTTGAGGGAGCATGTCAGGCACCTGATGGAAACAAGTGGATGGAACCACTCTATGGCACAACTTTCCACCACACCTGGCAGATTTCCAGCTGCAAATCCACAAGCAACAATGATGGCTGAACCTGCATGGCCTCTCTATGTATTCATTGGCTACACAAGAGGCTTTTCCCAGCAAAACTGGGCTTCTGTCAGGGAAAACCCCAGAGTGCCTACATGCAAAATGTGCTTTGTCAACAGTTTGTCAACAAAGCCCGGCACATCTGCTGGCAGTGTTATACCTCTCCCTGTTCAGGTACAATGCCTCTCTCGACAGTGTTCTGTCAACCAAACACCCATGTATTTACTGTGACACTTCTGTTGACAGATAGGGCTTCCACGTCACTGGATGGGTTTAGTTTGGAAAAAAGAAGATTAAGCGGGAACATGATGGCAGTTTTCAGGTATCTAAAAGGGTGTCATAAAGAGGAGGAAGAAAACTTGTTCTTTTTGGCCTCTGAGGATAGAACAAGAAGCAATGGGCTTAAACTGCAGCAAGGGAGGCTTAGGTTGGACATTAGGAAAAAGTTCCTAACTATCAGGGTGGTCAAACACTGGAATAAATTGCCTAGGAAGGTTGTGTAATCTCCATCTCTGGAGACATTTAAGAACAGGTTAGATAAATGTCTACCAGGGATGGTCTAGACAGTACTTGGTCCTGCCATGAGGGCAGGGGGCTGGACTCGATGACCTCTCAAGGTGCCTTCCAGTCCTAGCATTCTATGATTCTATGACAGCCCTGTTTGCAGAGCTTCTAGTCAGCCATTCTGTCAAGAGAGGGCCAGGTAGTCTGGCTGCTTTCTGTCGACCAAGCAGATTGCTTTTTCTATCTGTTTTTATGCGTAGATGCAATCTGTCGACAGAAGTTTTGCCCTGAAATCCCTTCTGACAGTGACGTCTGTCAACAGAGTCTTTTTGTGTAGACCTGGCTATTGAGAAAAGGACTGCAGTACAGAGCATGGAGGAGGCTCAGCAGCCAACAAAAACACACCTAGCTGCCCTAGCAGGCAGAACATTCAGGAGCTCTCATGAGCTGCCTGCTTTCCCTTTAGAACCTCAGGCTCTGAGGAGATGGAAGACGGTTTTCTGTTTCTGACTTTTGAGACTCCAAACACCTCCCATACCAACTCTTGTGTGCACTGTTTTTAAATGCAGGGTTCACACCATTCCCTGTTTTCATGGGACAGGAGAAAAGCCCTTAACGCAGGCTATCAATAGAACAGATTGAACAGCTATGTACTGTATTAGCATTGGTTAGCACTGTAACCTGTATTTTGAAAAGACAGATGATGTGAGGAAGGACTAACTACCATAAGTATGGTATTATGATAACAAAAACAACCTTTGCTATCTCTCTGCTGACTCACTGAAAAAGCATGTGTTTATTTAGTTACTTATAGAGTGGGTTTACAAATGAATAAAGGTTAAAGTTTAAACAAAAAGAAGCAGAAAAAAATGAAGAAAATTATATTAAAAACCTTTTTAAAAATAGGAAAAAAATCACTGGATAAGGAACTACCACTGTGGAAGTAAATGCAGGATGAGGCTATGTCTACACTAGCAAGTTTTTTTGAAAAAGCTGGGGCTCTTTTAAAAAATTCCATAGAGAGTCTACACACAAAATATGGTTTTTCCAATATTAAATTGGAAGAGCGCTGCACTTTCTCCAGCAGCCCTCCTTCTCTCCCAGGTGAGGAAGAGCATCTTCTTCTGAAAGATTCTTCCAGTGGAAAAAAAAGTGTGTAGATACCCAGAGGGCCCTTTTTTCAAAAAAGCAGTCCTCACGGCACCAGATTTTTTGATCACTGGCCCATTCTTTCAAAAGAGCAGGGACTGCGTGGATGCCCTCTATCAAAAGAGTAGATTGATTTTTTTCTATACGTCTTTTTGTGTATGGATGCACTGTTTCGAAAGAAGTTTTTTTCTGAGAAACTTCCCTCAAAGGATCACTGTAGTGTAGGCATAGCCTTAGAATCCAGGAAGCCTATCGTTCAATGTTCTTGTTTTACAGATCTGCAGGTACTGTGTGTTCTGTGCCACACATGCCAACAACAAGCTGATACATTTGCTGTCTGATCATTATAGAATTTGGCAACATCATTTGAGAACTTTCCTTACTAAGATATCAATAATTAAATACTTTCACTTCACACTTTGTTCTTGTGGATACTAGCTATTTATCCCTGTCCTTTACAGAAGCTAATGGCATAATGGGCAAACCATCAAGAATAATTAAGAAAAACCATTGGTATAAACTCCATCGAAAGGAAGAGAACTTTTGTGCACGGCTCCTGCTTGGAAACTCATATCCTGCACTTAGTTTCAAAATTAAGGAAAGATATCCTCTCCTGATAACTGTAAACTGTACTCTGTGTTTAGAGAACGCAGTACATACTGTAATTAACAACTTAATAGCCACTTAAGAGTACTCTCACTTTCTTGTTAAAAGAATAGCTGGCTGAAATAGCTGTAGCCCGTTACAAAAAACACTTTTCTCCTTTGTCAATTTCTCTAGAAAGGGTCCCAGTAACATTCTGCTGCTAGAAGTGGCAAATCTTGCTCTACAGCAAAGGTACTGTACAGTAGACCATAACAATACAGAATATTTTATAGTTAAAACTATACGACACAAGTATATTTTCTACTTTACGGATCAAGCCTGGGAGGTGCTGAATCTCCTGCAGGGGATTCAAAGTGCCCACAAAGACAGCAGTCACCAGGCTACTAATATCTTGACACAATTATGGTGATAAACCAAGACAAAACAGATTAATATGGCTAAACCATGGCTGCAGCTCTGTGCATGTGATTAATAAACCGGCAACACCTCACCCATAGTTGGCCTATCCCCAGCAGATCCACTCTGGCCCCCAAATAGCAAATTGTGATAACATTAGGCTTCAAAACAAGAAAGCAATGTCATGTGTCCAAATTGAAAGGGATGCAGCCCCTGAAAGCTGGTATCCAACACACAGAGGAAGAGTTTGAAAGAACCTGCAGAATCATTAAACCCAGTCCCTTGCACTGCAGCAGGATCAAATAAACCAAGGCCATCCCTGACAGGTGTTTGCATAATCTGTTCCCACAAATCTCTGCTAACTTCCTTTGGCAGCCTGTTCAAGAGCTTATAGTTAAAAAGTTTCTCCTAATATTTAACAAATTGCCCCTTGCTGCTCACTAAGCCCCTTATTTCTTGTACTACCTTCAGTGAATGTGGAGAACAATTCACCATCAATAACCATGGGCTCAGCGCCCGTTGATGTCTGATGCCTCTCTCACTATTTCCTTCCATCTTTCCCTGTCCAGTGCGGAGTGGCTTAGTTGTTGTAGACTAGCTCCGCACCAATCTACAAATCACCTATCCATTCTCTGTGGGGTCTGCCTTTCCTAGTCAAGCCACGGAGAACAACTGATAGCCCTCAACCTTTCCCTTAGGTCAGGTTTTCTATGTCAGTTTTGTTGATGTCCACTGGACTCTCTTTGATTTGCCCATATCTTTCCTAAAGTGTGGCACTCAGACCTCCAGACAGTACTCCAGCTAAAGCCATACACATTGTTGACTCATATTCAATCTGTGGTCTACTTCCACCAGTTTTATCTACAGAGAGGTAGCCATGTTAATCTGTATTCACCAAAACAAAAGAGCAGAAATGTAGCACTTTAAAGACACAAACTGGTTTATTTGGTGATGAGCTTTTGTGGGACAGATCCACTTCATCAGATCAATCTCATTTCCAACACAGACTGACATTTGTAAGTACAGAGCACCAAAAAAATTTGCAATAAAAATGACAAATCAAATACATAGGAGGGGCATGAGGGGTGGGGGGCTATCTGTGTTCAGCTACATCTACACTACAGTGATCTGTCAACAGAAGTTACTGTCAGAAAAATTTCTGTCAACAGATTTCAACCACACACAAAAGCGGATTACTCTGTCAATCCACTCTGTTGGCAGAACAGCCAACCAGAAGCACAGCAGACAGGGCTGCCTGGTGATCCAGAAGTGGCCAAGCAGTCCAGCCACCCTCTGTCGACAAACAGATCCGCTTTTGTGTGTAGCCGCAATCTGCTGACAGAAGCTTTGTTAGAAAATATCTTCTGACAGTAACTTCTCTTGACAGATTGCTTTAATGTAGACATAGCTATGGGGGAGAGACAGAAGGCTGCTGACAAAAGTGCGAAGTCCTGTCTACAGTACACATTTTAGTGTGGACACTCCATCAGTTTTGTTGAAAAATGCCTCTAATGTAGATGTAGCCTTAGTTTATAGCTTCACAAACAAGAAGTAGTCCTGTAGCACCTTAAAGACGAACAAATTTTATTTACCAGGTAATGATCTTTCATGGGCAAGAAATCTGAGGATGTGAGATTTGCCTATGAAAGCTCATTACCTAATAAATATATTTGTTTGTCTTTAAGGTGCTACAGGACTGCTTGTTAGAAGAGAATATAGTCAGTCTGAGGACAAGAGGGTTACAAACCTTCCAGGCTGCTAATCTCATGTCACTACACCACGTAGCCTCTCATCATACATGGAGCCAAGCACACCATATTATTTAAACCCCAGGCTGTTCCCCGATTCTAAGACCCTACGAAAGTGTGATTCTCATTAAAGAGTGGATGTAAATTGGAGACACTTTAAAGACTTGAGTGCTATCAGTAATAGGAAGCTAGTTGTTGCCTGACCTCTGAAAAATGGCTCCTTTTCAGATAAGCAGTTGCACACAACTGCATATCCCTCCTTTCAAAAAACATAATCCTATCATAATTTAAGCAGAAGTAGTTCTCAATTCCTGTTCATCAGTCGTTTCACTTAGTGTTCAAGTTGGTGGCAAAGTTCTTACAAAAATCATATTAGCTCCACAAATGTTTATCTTTAATCTACAAATAACTACATTTGGAGAAAATGAAATGCTGCCTTTTCATCATTTATGCAAGACTTGCAATCGTCATGAGTAAATTTATTGCAAGGAAAATGGACATCTTTGCATGAATTACAAAGGACTGGAAAATCTGAAGTAGAAATAAGCTGCCAAAAACTTAAGGAAGAAATATTATGGGAACTAGTATGTCAACCCTAATTGTGTAATTACTTTTTGGCTTGATCATATAAGCCAGAAGCAAAAACCAAGAGACAATGGTAATTTCTTGCTGCTGAAATGAAGGTGTCAAACTGTCGTGGGTATTCTGTGTGCTCTAAGCTAAAGTTTACATTTATATCATGTTACTTCAATTACAATCTTAAGAGAGACTTTAGCAATGTTAAGCGAGCATTCAATAGCATTAAATGTTAAACATACACTAGCAATTGCTTGTGTCAATAAGTTTTCGTATATGTACTTGATGAAATTCCAGTGTGTGCACTGAGTTGTTGACTGGAACAGAGAAATCACCCTTTTGATTCAAACCCTGAACATTTTTCTTCCTATGCTTCACTCCATCCCCCAACACGTGAAGCAGTGGACAAACTCTTAACATTGTGGAGAGGAAGAGAGTTACCTCTATTCTGATACTTAAGGTAGTACCTTTTATGTGAGGAACTTAAAAAAGCTTAACACATGTTAACTCTATTAATCATCAGTGGCAATGTGAAGTACTGTATGTATAGTAATCAGTATGAGCCTGATTCTGCCAGTGTTGCTCCTGTTAAGTAATTCACATTCAAGATAGTCACACTGAAAGATCCTACACAACATGAGTAAGGGTTGCAGAATTGAGCTCTAAATTTGATAGGGCAGGGAAGAAAACTCAAAAATCCTTCTCTTTCCTCCCTCCTGTGAAATTTAGGCTATACTGTCTCCTTCTCATGAACTGAAGGGAGACAGATATATCTGCACCATTCCCATACCATCCACTGCAACAAGTCATTAACTGTCTTTTTTCAAAAGCAGCCCAAAGCAATCTTTATGCTACTACACATTATTGTCATTTCATTTTATAACTTATTTGTTTTCATTTCTTCAATTTCTCTCTTGTGGGATTGAGTCCTTTGGTACGGTACTGACAGATGTGTGTTAGAAGTGCAAACTTTCTTCCTTGGCAGACAGAAATCAATGAAACAAAGACCACTTTAAACAGTCAGAACAGAGTATGTAAGAGAAACAAATGAGACATATAGTAGTTGAGTATCTACACAGAGTAGGTATGCATTTGTGTTCAAAGCCACAAATATGTTTTGTAGATCATCCAACATGGATGCTGATAAAAACCTTTATTCTATACCACATAAGCGTGTGTTTTTATTCAGGCCATGCAGATTTTTTTTTCTTGTAACGTATTTTAGGAATGTTTCACAGAATTTTCAAACTTTTTATTGGCATTATTTCTTGTCAACTTCCACTTGTAACACCAGATACCAGAGCTACCATAAGTCCAACTGTGGCCTGGCTCAAAATCAGAAAAAATGTGAAAAACCCATACTTTAAAAAGGTACATAAAATGGATTTGTAGAGAAACAAATGTAAGTCTAATTTTTAGCTCTCTTCTGAGCCAGAATCAAGTACCAATACACACTCCTCTCCAGTAGCACAAAACTCCTGCTTCTTCCCGAACAAGGATGTAAAATGACATACTTTAAAGCCATGATGCTTTTGTATTTAGAAACATTATTTCTGGCCCAGAACTGGTAGGATTTTTTGTTTTGTTTTTTGCCATGTCCTGGACCTCAAGTAGGTGTAATTCAGGGAGAAATTCCATATTAAAATGGAAAAGGAAGAAACTTTTCCCTGATAAGCTAAATATAAAAATGACACCTGTTTGAAGGTGTTCAGGGGTTAGAATGCTAGAACAACTGCCAGGAAGACAGCACGCAATGGAGTATAGGTATTTACTAAATTACATGGGCATGTGATAAAGTTATCACATATGCACTACGTCTACACTAGCCAAAAACTTCAAAATGACCATGCAAATGGCCATTTTGAAGTTTACTAATGAAGCACTGAAATACATATTCAGCACCTCATTAGCATGCAGGCGGCCGCGGCACTTCAAAATTGACGCGGCTCGCCACCACGCGGCTCATCCAGATGGGGCTCCTTTTCGAAAGGACCCCGGCTACTTCAAAGTCCCCTTATTCCCATCTGTTCACAGGAAAAAGGGGACTTCGAAATTGACACAGCTCACCGCCGCGCGACTCGTCCAGACGGAGCTCCTTTTCGAAAGGCCCCTGGCTACTTCGAAGTCCCCTTATTCCTGTGAACAGATGGGAATAAGGGGACTTTGAAGAAGCCGGGGTCCTTTTGAAAAGGAGCCCCGTGTGGACAAGCCACGCGGCGGCGAGCTGCGTCAATTTCGAAGTGCCGCAGCCGCCCGCATGCTAATGAGGTGCTGAATATGTATTTCAGCGCTTCATTAATAAACTTCGAAACGGCCATTTGCATGGCCATTTCGAAGTTTTTGGCTAGTGTAGACATGGCCATGGTATGTCTATACAGTGAGATTATTTTGAAATAAGAACCACTATTTCTCAGTAGTGGGTACCTTATTTCCACTTTGGTAAACCTCATTGTACGAGCAATAGTGCTTGTTCCAAAATAGATATTTTGAAATAGGGGCTGTGTACACAGAAAATAGGGACTATTTTGAAATACACTATTTCAGAATTGCTTATTTTGAAATAAAGCTGCTGCATAGACATAGTATTTCAGATTAGAGCAGTGCTTCCAGGGGCTCTAATCTGAAATTGGCTCCATAGTGTGTGGATACACTATTTTGGAATAAAGCGTGGGGCTTCCCCTGAAGTGTAAGCACGTTAATCCAGAATAGTTTATTTTGGAATAATAACTCTAGAATAAATTACTGCAAAATAACTCTATAGTATTGACATACCCAGAGATATCACAACGAAATATGCACACTCTATGGCTGCATCTACGCTACCCCTACCTTTTGGAAGGGGCATGTAAAGGCAGCAAATAAAAAATGCTAATGAGGCACTGATATCAATATTCAGTGCCTCATTTGCATAATAGCCACTCACTAGCTACGTCTATACGGGGATGCTACATCGAAATAGCTTATGTAGCGAAATCGAAATAAGCTATTTCGATGAATAGCGTCTACACGTCCTCCACGGCTGGTGCTGTCGACATTCAACGTCGACGTTGGGCAGCACTACATCGAAGTAGGCGCTGCAGCGGAGCGTCTACACACCACAGCTGCCCACATCGAAATAAGGGTGCCAGGAACAGCTGCAGACAGGGTCACAGGGCGGACTAGCACTTCCGGGGCAACAGCAAGCCACTCCCTTAAAGGGCCCCTCCCAGACACACTCAGCCTGCACAGCACACAGTCTGCAGAGCCACAGGCACACACACCCTGTCGAAGCTGTATGGACCCCCAGCAGCAGCAGCCAGAGGTCCACACACCCGCCCCTGCAGGAGCAGTGCTTGCCCTGCTCAATGCTATGCAGGACGCAGCTGATCACCTTTTATTCGTGGAAGAGGAGCTGCCCCCAGGGGATGAGGAAGCAGCCCCAGACCTTGCTGCCCTCCGACCACCCCCCCCGCCGCACACGCCGCCGGCTGTGGAGCTACCCCACGAGTACGGACTGGTGGGAGCGGCTGGCGCTCGGCGAGTGGGACAAAGACCGCTGGCTCCAGAATTTCCGCATAAGCCGGCAGACATTCCTGGAGCTCTGCCAGTGGCTCACCCCCACCTTACAGCACCAGGACACCTCCATGCGACACGCCCTCACGGTCGAGAAACGGGTCGGCATCGCTGTCTGGAAGCTGGCCACTCCAGACAGCTACCAATCCATACAGCAGCAGTTTGGTGTGGGCAAGGCCACCGTTGGGGCTGTCCTCATGGAGGTAGGAGGACCCGGGGGGGGGGATCCCTGGGGGGAGGAGCCCGGGAGGGGGGGAGCCCGGGGGTGGAGGGCAAGACACACCCTGCACACCCCTCACTGGTGCTCTCTCATGTCCTTCCCCTGTAGGTCATCTGCGCAATCAATGCCCTGCTCCTCCACAGGCTCATGCGGCTTGGGGACCCAGATGCTGCCATCGCGGGGTTTGCCAGCCTGGGCTTCCCAAATTGCTTTGAGGCTCTGGATGGGACCCATATCCCCATCCGTGCCCCGGAGCAAGGCGGAGGATGCTACCTCAACAGGAAAGGATACCATTCCGTGGTCCTCCAGGCCTTGGTGGACAGCTGGGGCCACTTCCTGGACATTTATGTTGGCTGGCCTGGCAGCACCCACGACGCCCGGGTATTCAGAAATTCGGGCCTGTGCCGCCAGCTGGAGGCGGGGACCTACATCCCCCAGTGGGAGATCCCAGTGGGGGACACCATCATGCCCCTCTGTGTCGTCGCAGACGCGGCGTACCCCCTCCGGCCCTGGCTCATGCACCCTTACACAGGCCATCTCACAGGCAGTCAGGAGCAGTTCAACACGCGCTTGAACCATGCGCGCCAGGTGGAGAGCAAGGGAGAGGCCTTCTTCCAGGTCTGGGCTGTGGAGGCTGGCAGGGCTGACATGCAGCCACCCGCTGCCCCCAGTCGCCAGGTCGACCCCGAGGGGATCCGGGTTCGGGAGGCCCTGCAGGCCCATTTTGACCAGGCTGCGGGATGAATGCTGGCAGGCCACCGACTGCACCCCTCCATCCTCCACAACACTCCCTGCCCCCACACCCACACCACAGAGCACCCAAGAGCACACCCCCCTACTTTTCTGGCAAATAAATGGACATGTTGTTTGAAACCAAACAGTGCATTCTCTTATTAACAATATATATAAAAAGGGGGGAACTATTTACATGGGGGTGCAGGAAGCAGAACAGAACAGGGGTCCAACGCAAACTATTTACAAATGGGGG
The DNA here is from genome assembly GCF_033958435.1 of Carettochelys insculpta. Taxonomy (NCBI): domain Eukaryota; kingdom Metazoa; phylum Chordata; order Testudines; family Carettochelyidae; genus Carettochelys; species Carettochelys insculpta. The sequence continues at coordinate 22,680,054 of NC_134150.1, forward strand.
ATATGTACAAAGGAGGGGGGGCCACGGGGTTGGAGGACATGACCCTCGCCTTGGCCGGAGCCCTGGCCGAGGCTGGGTGGGGGCCGGGCGAACTGGCACATACAGCCGGCCGGTGTCCGCAGGCCCCAGGTCCCCCTCTGCGGCAGGCCCCAGGGTGGCGGACGGCAGTCGGAGCGGCGGGTGGTGCGGCATGGGGGGCCAGGTGTTCCACTATGCGCTCGAAGATGCGCATGAAGGCCCCCCAAGCCTCCTGGCGCCAGGCCAGTGCTCGTTCTTGTAGCTCCAGCCACTGCTCCTCCACCTGCAGGCACAGCTCCGACACCTCCAGCTGACGCCGGAGGGTCGCGAGCAGCTGGGGGTCTGTGGCCGTCCGCTGGTGGCTGCCCCGTCCTGGGGCTGGTTGGTGCTCCGCCGAGGGGCTGGCCTGCTAGGATGGCCCCGGTGGGCTCTCTGGGACCACGGACACCTCGCTAGCGCTCTCCGGGCCCTCCGATGGGGCAGCTGCGGAACACAGGGGAGAAGAAGAGTGGAGACAGCCGTTAGTGTGGGCCCTGACCCGTGGCCCTTGTCCCCCCACCCCTCTGCTGCTGGTTCCCCATCCCCGTCCCCGGGAGATGCTGCTGCTGCTGCTGATGGGTGTCCCACCCCCCCCAGGGGACCCTAGGTTCCGCTCCCCGCATCCCCAGGGATGGGGCATGGCGCTGTCCTGCTGGGGGGCAGGGGCTGATGCACTCTTCTGAGGGACATGCCACTGCTGTCCTTGGGGCCATGGTCATCTGGGCATGTGGAGGGCCCTGGTCATGTCTCTTGTCCCCGCCCCTTAACCCTGGGGGTGTGCACCGGGGGGGAGTACATACCTGACGATCCACTCCCATGGTCGGGGGACACCCACTGGGCAGACGCCCTGCTGGAGCTCCGGGATGGGAGGGCGATCCGGAGCCCCCCGTTGCTGGAGGAGTCCCCCTCCTCCTCCTCCGGCATCCCACGGGTGGGCTCCTGGGGGGGCCCCTGGGGTGCAGGGCTTGCCTCCGGGGCGGACTCCACCTCCGAGGCCTGCTGGAGCTCGTCGGCCGAGGTGTCAAGAGTGGCCGGGGGGGAGGAGGTGTACCGGTGGCCCAGGATGGACCTGAGCTCCCTGTAAAAGGGGGAAGTGGCGGGGGCGGCCCCAGATCGGCTGGCCGCATCCCGGGCCTGGGCGTAACCCTGACGCAGCTCCTTAACCTTACTCCTGATGTGGTCAGGAGTGCAGGCAGGGTGACACCGGGCAGCCAGGCCCTCGGCCAGCCGAGCAAACGCATCCGCGTTCCACCTGTTGCTCCCCATTACCTGGAGCACCTCCTCCTCGCCCCAGAGCCCCAGCAGGTCCCAGATCTCGGCCTCCGTCCAGGAGGGGCCCCGCTGCCTCTTCCCTGACTGGCTGGCTGGGAGCCCTAGCTCCCCTTGCGGGGGGTGCCCTGGGGGCGCTTGGGGGACTGGCGAGCGGCCATCACTGCGGGGATGGTGGGCTGGGGCTGCTGCGGGCATGCAGGCTGGCTGCGTTGCAGTGCTGCCACCTGCACGGGCTCTCAGCTTCCTGCACAGGAACGCAGAGGGCAGGGAGCTTTAAGGGGCTGCTGCACGTGGCGACCATAGAGCTCAGGGGCTGGAGAGAGCGTCTCTCAACCCCTCAGCTGATGGCTGCCATGGTGGACCTCGCTCTTTCGATGTTGCGGGACGCGGATCATCTACACGTGCCCTACTTTGGTGTTCAACGTCAAAGTAGGGCACTATTCCCATCTCCTGATGGGGATAGCGACTTCGACGTCTAGCTGTCTTACGTCGATTTCAACTTTGAAATAGCGCTCGCCACGTGTAGACGTGGCGGGAGCTATTTCGAAGTTGGTGCGGCTACTTCGAAGTAGCCAGCTCATGTAGACGCGGCTACTGTGTTGAATGTGCTGCTTTTGAAATGCAAAATAGCCCTGTAGACAAGTATCCTTCGAAAGGAAGCCCTGCTTTTGAAAGCACGATTCTTCCTAATTTTTTTCAGGAAGAAGGGTGCTTTTGAAAGTGGGGCTTCTTTTAAAAGGAACGCCGCCTACACAACTATTTTGCATTTTGAAAGAAGCATGTTCGACACAGTGAGGGGCTGCCATTATGCAAATGAGGTGTTGATATTCATATCAGCACCTTATTACCATTTTCAGTTAGCTGTATTTACATGCCCCTTCCAAAAGGGAGGAGCAGTGTAGATGCAGCCTATCTGTGTGTATATATGAATAGTTAGAGCTATAAAAAATACATTCTGTTATGTACATATACGTGGCACAGAAGAGAAGAACTGGCATTTGTAAAGTTCCCAACAACTATGCTTGACAAAAAAAAACAGGATTAAATCCTGCTGATTGTAGTCAGAGAGTAAGAGCCACTGAGTTAGTGAGGTGACTCTTGAATAACAGCTGTAAGATGTGGCCACAAAATGTATAGTTGAGTGAGTAGATTTACGAATTACATAACAAATAACACCTTTATATTTCCTGAAATACTCTAAAAGCATAAGGCTATGCCATAGTTAATTTATGAATATATATTTAGTGTATTAAATATCATTTATGATTTTCTGCATATATCTAAAAAGATTGTACCCATACATGCATGAAGTACATTGATTCCCTTATTGTTTGACTTTATAAATATTTTGTATGATTAAAATATAGTAATTAAAAGCAAACATAAAACCAATATTTAAAATGAGATTCATTTATAAAGTATCGACTGACATGAATGGAGCCCATATGCCCAAAGGTGTGTGACCAAAATTTGGCCAATTTTTACCCAACTTCCTCAAACTGTATGGTAGGATATGAGTAATTGTGATAACTGTAATGTTAGCTATTTTGGTTTTCTTTAGATTTATTTCTCCTTTGCTTCCTCTCCAAGAGCTCTCCAAAGAGTTTTTTTTTTCCTTGTTTTCATTTTAATTTAGAAACATTCTTCTTTAATTGTAAAAAGAGTATTTCTCTTTGTGCAGCTGTTTTACATCCACAGTTTTGTTTTGGTTTTTTTTTGGTTTTACAAGCTTGCAAAACAAGCTATTTCCCTGAGCAACTGCCCCAGCCCTGAAGAGTTCAATTTCTGCTAAATGACAATTTGTGATGGAGGTACTTTCAAATGGTGTTAAAGGTTACACATACACATGAATGTAAGAAAATATGAAGTAAAATCATAAATAGTGCCTTTAAATAATCGTCACTGACATGTCACTGCTCAGCTTCAAAAATTTGCATGTAAACACCCTTGTGAGGTACTGTAATCGCCTCCACTTTACAGATGGGAAATTGAGGCACAAAAATATTTTGAAATTTGCCTGTGATTCCACATAGAGCTCAGGAATTCCTAGGTCCCAGTCTTGCACTCAAATCCCTAAACCACTAGCTCTCTCTTGAACCCACACATGCTCCTCCAAAGGTATAAAATAGATTTTGTCACTTTGGACATGAGACCCTGAAAGTACAATGAGTTTAAGCCCTACTTCTGCAGTTAAGCTCTGAAGTTGCAAGTTTCACAAGCATTTAAGCTTGGCTTTGATTCAAGCTACCTTGTGTTGTGCAGTGCATATTACCTCCAGTACAATGCATACCAAAACTGTATTTTGCAGAGGTCCTTGAATTTGCAGCTTAAAGACAAATATTTATTTTTGCTTTAATGTGATTTTTATTAGTTTTGTTTTCTCTCATGATGCTAGAAGTAAACAGGAAATCAGCATGTGCCTGACTTACTATGTGATCCTAGTCTCATTTGGATGTTACGTACAAAAAGACCCATTCACATTTGGCTGAACGTTCAAAATATACTGGAAATTCATATTAATAGCAGACAATATTCTGCGTGTTCATAACATGAGCCACATTTAAGATGTATTTGGGGTATGTTTTCTTATGAGGGTCTACGAATGTGAAAGGAGCTTCGGAGAGGTATACATGTCTGTTTTGAGAGGAACATATTATATTACATATTATATATTAGTATGTATTCTTCGCATATTCTGCATCCTAAGCTATTGCAATGCGTTCTGGAATCATCATTGGTATAGAATAGGATCTGATCTTGCAGCCACTCCATGTGGAGAGCTCTCACTGAATTCAAAACAAATGTCAAATGTGAAGCAGCTCCAGGATTGGGGCCAATGGTCCAAATTCAGAAGGGATGTATGAAGGAATCCCAGTTGGGCTAGCATAACCTTTAGTCCAACAGCATTTATATCAGGTTACTTAGATTCTCTAAGACCATAGTTTCACCCCTGATCGCCCCACAGATGCAATTTGAAGTCCTGAATTTATCCATGCAATTGCAAGTTTTGGATCCACATATGTATACAACCATAACAGAAATTATTACAAAAGCAAACTGCCCTGTATGGAGTACAAGCTCTAGTTCATCTTCAAAATATCTGCGATTTTGTTTCAATAGTTTTGCCTGTGGAATGGCTACCTGCAAAAATGCACTTTAAAATAGGTTAAGAACAAGACCATGTTAAAAAACAGAGTTTAAAAACTTAATATTTGTATGAATTCACAGCTTTAAAATATTTAAAATACACAAATAAAACTTACAAATACAGCTACCCTAAGCCAAACAATGTGACATTTCAAATACTAGAGAACTCTTCAAATGAAGTACAAACAAACAATGCCAAAGAGGATTTTATAAAGAAATACCTGACAGACCAGGGATGCTATTAGGAGTCATGGCCATAACAAAGCTTTAAGAAAAATCTACGTTTAAAATATTCTCATGTCTTACAATTTGTGATTTTAAGTTCAGTGTCAAATTAATAAGAGAATATTTTTTTTATTTTTCATTGCTTGTAATAGCTCATTCATCTTTTCTGGTTTTGTCACTGATATTTCATGTCTGCCTTGATCTTATTTTTAATCTAATTTACATACATACAAGCACCAAAAGACAATCATGGTAATAATAATACACAGTGTTGTATGGCTAAAATGTGACTTGAAACTTCAAGACTGCAGCTGTAATTGATGCTCTGTCTTTGCTTGCTGTATTTTGTCATAACAAACAGAATTAAAAACTCTCATGAAGATGCATTTTCAGAAAATGTCATCTACATAGATAGATATTAAAAAAATACTAATAGGTTTAGGACTCCTATCTTGTTTCTGTCTTATACACACACTGCTCCAAAAAATACCATGTATTGCGAATCTGGCACTTAGCTACCTATGATACTGGGGGCTGTACCTGGTCTGCCTTGATGTTCCATTGATTTTAATAGACAATCCATTTAAATTGTAATGTAGGAGAAGCAAAATTCATGGGGGAAAAAGCAAACTGCAGAAAAATTACATGGGGCTGCTTTTGCTGAACTCCATTTGTAAAACAAATATAGAAGGCAACAACTCTAACCTTCCTTTTATTTTCTCTAGCAATATTAAGAAGGCAAAGAGCATGTTTCCATACAAAGAATGTACACAAGCACTGATTCAGCATAAAGTTATCTTCATATGATAGGAACATCTGCAGTGTTCCAGTGCTACAGTCTAAACACTGGGCAACAGGCCTTGGTTCCTTCACTTTTTGGTGATAATGTGTGATATGTGCCTCCAGACAATACCATCATTATTAACTTTATTATTACATTAGGAATTCTATGGTACGTCTGGAAACAGATTACTGAGATACAGCACAGTACATAGTGCTTCCACACATTTCAGGGCAATTTACTGAATTCCAGCAAACCTAGCTATGTAATGGTTCTGGAATGCAAAAACACTATTAACTGCTAAACCCCCACGTCAACATTTCAGAAACAACCATTAAATAAGTTGATGCTAACAGTTGAGGGGGATTTCGATTTATGGAATAAAGTATTGTCGCAGGACAAAAATCAAGATCAAAATTTTTAGGGAGACTTGACATATTACCTATACCCACTGTAATTTTGTGCTAAAACATTAAGGCTGAAGAGTGCATTTTTGGAATAGGCTCAAAGGCCAAATTTGCACAATGCCATTACCTATCAAGAGAGATTCTTGATTGTGATAAGACTTTCAATATATAAACTAATACAATAAAATTACCCATACTAATATAACTTCCTTGACACCAGATTACTAATTGCATAGCCACTGTGAAACAAATTATAATTGTAAACCTGCTAGAATGCCAATATGCAAAATGCTATGCCCTGACTGATTTATTAGGTGACATACATCTCACAGCAAAAAGGACTACTAAGCACGTAGAGGAACATTTTCAAAAGTAGTTATGTACTGAAAGATACAGATAGACACTTGGGGGATTTTCAAAAGGACCTAGGTACCCTAAAATAGGTACTCAGGCATTCTGAAAATCCCAGTGGGCACCTGTCTGCATTTTCAGATGTCTAAATACCTTGAAAAAACCTGGCCCCTAGATAATATAGTGATATATCACAGAGTGTGCAGTATGCTATAAATCCCACAGATAAACAATATGTAAGACAATGTTTAAAACATATTCTTTACCTTGGGATCTTTTCCAGCCTCATTCCTCGAGTTGAGACTATGAGTCAGATCCAAAGCCCCAGGAGTCAGTTCAGGATTCCCACTGACTTCAAATGGGCTCTGGATTGTCTTTTGAAAGCAGCCAACAATGGGACTAATTCCCCCTCTGTTTACTCCCAGTCATAGCCAATAGCTGCACTGCTGACTTCAAACCCCTGCCTCTAGCAAGAAGCAGCAAACTTGTTCTGTGCTCTGGCTAAACATGAAAAATCTCACTCCTTCCAAAAAAACATCCCCCCAAAACAAAATCTCTATCCCTTAATTCTCAGCAGTGATAAGGATGCTCAGAGCAGTCCCAATCGTAACATACAAGTTTATTTTTAACCCCTATCCGGGTGGTGCCACAGGACTTCTTGTTGTTCTGTAACATACAAACTAACATGGCTATCTCTCTGATACTTGTCATCATTTAAAATATTAATGCTAAGATTCATGGTCCTAGCACGGCTTTGTTGACTATGGAAAATCTAATATTATTTTCTACAGTGATAGGGCCTGTGGTTCAAATAAGCAATTCTCAAACAGCAGCACACTGAGTCTGGGTGGGTGTGAAAGAACTAGTTTGTCACATGGCATTGGCTCTTTGCCTTGCTTTCGGCAGCTTAAAAAAAAAATCAAATCCTTTCCTACTACTTTCTCAGGTAAGCAATGGCTGCAGATGCAAAAGGAATGTGAATGGGAGAGTCACATCCTCCCAAGACAAGCTCTCAATTAAGCTGTGTTCCACACAGAATAGATTTATTTAAGAACCCCTGGTTGGGACAAGTCTCTCACAATGGGAAACCTGTGCCCTTTTATGACCTGTAAAGTGCTGTGCACATCACTGGTACTGTGGACTACAGAAATCATTACTTATGCAGTGAAGATCCTGTATAAGACCATGTAAGAATTTCTTTGTTCAATACATGTTAGGAGCTTGTGGGTACTCAAGACGTTATTATTTACTTATTTGTACTGTGAACCCCATTTTGTTATACATTGTTCAAAAACAAAACCAAAAAAATGCAGCCCAGTACACCCAGAGGATTAAGCAATGCAACCCAACTATACTCTGTCAGAAGGTAATAGTAGAGGCCAACTATAGATTTTTGAACCTTGCTAGTAGGCGGAAATATGATTCTGTCCTACACTTCAACCATTTAGTTTTCTTTTATCAATAACTGGTACATTTACCTTCCAAAATTCTGTCATTTACAAATAAAAGATTTTTGGCTCTACACTAATACAAACAAGTTCATTTTTGTTAACTAAAAACTACTACCACTGAACATGACAAGTAATGAAAGATGTTTTCCTCTGAGAGATGTTATATACTTAGCTTCTTTCACAAGGAATGAGCATTCAAGTTTCAAAATGGCAATAACTTTGTTTTGTAATTTATTTATTGCTTAATCATAAAGACCAGACTAAGGATTTGAGTCTAACAATTTGTGTTTCAGATTATTATGAACGAGAGGGTTCTGTAAAATTTTATCTTCTTTTTTGTTCACACAGTGGATTGTAAGCTGATCCTACTGCTTATTTAGGTGACCATCAGTATGTGAAATGCAATCACATAGAAAGAGTTCACTACTGCTAGACGATTAAACCATATAATCATGGGAAAATAATGCCAACACTCATCTCATACATTACACAATATTATTGACCAACTAATACAGATAGGAATCATTTTATTGCAGGCCCAGAGCAAATAACAAAAACCAAAACCCTCCCACTCAAAAAAAAAAAAAGACAAGGTATACCAATCAAATTTCACCATATTTAAAAAAAAAACCTGCCACTGTTATTTCATATTCGATTTCCTACTGCTTTTCAAACATTCTTTGAATAAAAAGTTGAAACAAGTCAGACTCAGTTAGCCCACAGTTGATTTATCTTTATGTCTCTCTCTCCTATCCATAATATAACCAATGGGTATTATGTAGAAATTATCTAAGTAATTAAATTAGTAAAGTGATTGCAAAGTGCTTTTGGGTTAGCTAGATCTGACAGGATGGAAAGCAAGTTGTATGTTTCAAAATAAACAGTTGTTTGAGGGATGATGAGTGAATAAGGCTGGCATATGAATTCAGATATTTGTATGTTAAGGACCTAATAGTTAGCAATTAAAGCACTTAGATACCAGCATATTTTCTCCTCAGAGACTCTATAGGCTGGTTTTCTCACAGGACCCTCTTCCCCCAAACACTCTTAACACCTCTGCTCTCCACAAAACTCCCTTTTGCACCATCTTTTCTTAAAGTCAATGTAGGGTTGGGAGAGCCACCTGGTGGATTAAAACTATTCTACTGTTCTGTGGCTTCAAGGACATCTGACTTTTCCCCTGGATCTTCAGGTTGCATGGGGTGGCTGTCTTCCACCAGTTACAGCAAACCCACTGCCTTACAAACCCATCACTCCAGAAAGTGTCCCAGAAAGCCCCTGCTGCATCGGACGACAGGCTACTTGAGACTCAACTTCACAAAAATGAGGCAGGGAATTCTATGGAAGACTGAGCCTGGAGTACAACTATTGCCCCAATCTCCCTTGTGCAATAGAGAAGGGAAGCCTGGGAAGACTGGACATTTCCCAAATTCCAACTTCAGTCAGCAGAGGTTTTTTTTCGCTACGCTATTGACAATATGGAGGACAGACAAAAATATTCCTGCCTCTCTTAAGCATCTTTCAAGGCTGGGAAACTGTGAACGTAATAAGCTGCCTCGGGAGGGTTTGAGATGGAGTGGCAACCTAGACTGAGAAGAATGAAAAGAGACAGACTGGGAGGAGAGGAATGAAAGGGGTATCACTCGGCACTATCAGAATTTTACAAGGTAATGAGAGACATTGGGGTCTTTAGGGGAACCAGAATGTTCCAAAGAGAATGGAGAAAGCCCTGCGACTCAGGTAACAAAGGGTCAGAGGTGGGAGAATATTCAACAGATAAATATAATGCAAGAGACTGGTATATGGCTTGCATATGCCTTATTAGTTTAGCCGTGCACAGTACATAATTCATCCAAGTGCACTGCATTTGTTTCTTCTAAATATTTTTCCATACATACCAATGAACAAAGTGAGTTAAATTCTTCATTTATATTAATGTTTGCTACGCTCTCCTTCCTAGGCCCTTACACTAGCTAAAAACCCCCACGCCACCAACAATTATGCTATGCTCTAAAGTCTGATTGTTTCCTCCATCTGTAAAGTTCTTTAATGTTTGATACCCTTGTCCCAACTTTTAAATTCTAAAAAAGAAGCAGGTTAACTCTGTCACCTGCTAGGCTTATTTGCTTATTATACCATACACAAACACTTTCTTCTGAATTCGTAAGGTGCTGCTCGTGTCTGTGGGTGGGGCAGTAAAAGTAAGGAAAATAATTTCCAGAAGCCCAACTATTTTACATGTGAATCAATAATTAGTGAGAATAGGAATAACTATTTTGCCCTATAACAAGAACATGCTACATTTAATTAGAATAATAGCCACCATCCCCAGGAAAAAGAATATAGACTAATTCATGGAGCAAAGACTGATTTAATTTCCTTCTATAAGTAGAAAGTACTTTTGTCCATAATCTGCTAAGAAATCACAACCAGACTAAACAGTAGGTGCCTGTTTTCCAATATGCAACCATCCACCCATATGTCTCTTATTCAATATTATATTGAAGTTGGCACTATATATCCTTCCACTGGGAGGAATCTCAACTTTGCCACAGATCCCTATCATTAAATAAAAATCTAATTAGCAAATGTTACAAAAGATATTACTGAGATGCTGGTACATAAGGGGAAAAATTAGAATTTGAGCAATGGGGAAGATAGTTTTCTGACTCCAGAAAAGCTTCTTTCGAAAGAGTGAGTCCACACACACAAAAGGGGATCACAAGAGTGATCTGCTCTTTCGAACGACAGCATCCACACAGCTCCCCACTCTTTCAAAAGAATAGGCCAAGGATAGAAAATGAAGACTGTTCTTTCAAAAGAAGGGCCCCAAGGAGCATCTACACATTTTCTTTCAAAAGAAGCTTTCAAAAGGGGGTGCTCTTCCTGAAACAGTACAGGAAAGGTGATTTCACAAGGAGCACCACATTCTTTCTATTTACTTTGGAAAGAATGTTTTTGTGTACAGATGCTCCATGGGCTCTTTCAAAAGAGCCACCTTCTTTCAAAAAATCTTTCGAAAACTTGCTAGTGTAGACACAGCCATAGTGATAAAGTTCTCATGTTTACAAAATGCACCAAAACATGTTACAGATACAAGTTAAACCTCTCTAATCCAGAACTCTCTCATACAGCAACATTTGTAATCCAGCATGATTTTAGTTACTTAGATGATCAGTTACCATTGGCATGACCCATGGTCCCATAAAGTTTGTTTACTGACACCAGTCCTGGCTCTCAGTGTTCTGGGCTACTATTTAGTTGTAATTTACCCCTAAATGTCTTGGCAGAGTCTAGGAAGCAGTGGAAGTGTTGGTAATGTTCTAGACAATATTGACCTACAGTGGTTCTCTCATTTGACACTGGTCGGGTCCCGAGGTTGCTAGATAAGAGAAGTTCAACCTGTAGCTTTACACATTTTATGGATGAATCAATTTGCCCACCATTCTGACAGCCAATCCTTTGTTCAGGACAGTACTGAAAGCATAATGCGTCCAATGAAAATTCAAGTACATAGGTAAACAAAAATGTAACTGTCCATCTTGGAGTTCCTGTGACACACTTTGCAGACAACTTCCCAAACACTAAAAGAAAGTACCATTGTATTTTTAATGACAAGTAGCATCAACTGTTGTTGTATGCCTCATTCATGACACATCTTAAACTAGTTCTAAAAACAGTAACAGAGAGGAAGCCGTGCTAGTCCATACAGTATAAAAACAAAAAGCAGTCAAGTTGCACTTTGAAGACTAGTAAAATAGTTTATTAGGTGAGCTTTCGTGGGACAGTCTGAAGAAGTGGGTCTGTCCCACGAAAGCTCACCTAATAAACTATTTTGCTAGTCATTAAAGTGCTACTTGACTGCTTTTTGTTTTGATAGTTCTAAAAACAAATACAGCAATGGTCCAACATGTTTTACTGTGAAACTTATACGCACTTCAGGTGAACATTTTCTTTCCTGAGATTTCAATAATGACAACTGTTAACTGAAATTACATGTTTCACCAAGTTATCCAAATTATGAAGCTCAAAGTGAAACCACCAGTACTGGAAATATTCCAGTCATATGCAGTGGGGGCATTGTATCCTATATTTATTTGGAACCCTGTTGTGAGGTTGGGGCGTTTGTTTGTGCTTTTAGTGGTGTTCTATTTTCCATAAAAAGACTTGAACTGTGTTAAGTGAAACGGGGTACAAGAGTAGCATGCGAGGTGAAGGCAACGCACAATTAGGAGATGAGCTTCTTCAGAAACGCTATTTTTGCATCCTGCATTTGCTCAGGTTGAATGCAAGGGATTACATTTCTAGCAACGTGCAGGGATTGAGATGTGTAATAAAAACGTATAAGGTCACACCCCATTATTTTTAACTCTCAATATTGATAAAAGCAGTTAAGTGCTTACATCCATGCACACCATTCAGATATTTGACCCCAACATATAGAAAATGAAAAAAGTATCTTTAGGCTGAGGGTCATTTCCAATTTTAGAAACCTTGCTAGTCTGTGAAAGAACTGTGGAAAACACACACACACGCACGCACGCACATAAACCCAAAAAAAAAGGAAAAAGAAAAACAAATAAGAGATAGAGAAAGAAAGTGGTAGTCAACTCTGTTTTAATGTTGACCAAATATTAAATTCTAATAATTCAATTATATTTAGACTCCACTGATTTTCATATTTCTCAAAAACAGATTTTCTGGGCTCTAAACTTTTGGTAGTATATATGCAGCAGGCAAAGTATTATTTCTTGGATAACATACATTGTTCCCTGTAAACTATACCCTTGTGCAGCCACTCAGGACAAAGCCAAATGCTGCCCAGCTAATTAGCAGAGTGCCCTCAGTTAGGTTTGTGTTTCCACATGCGGTGCACATTTGCACATGCATATAAAAATTTATTCTGAGCATGGGTGGAAAAAGAAATCTACACATAGAAGAAAAAGATCAGCGGAAACACTGATAACGTACGTGTCTTAGTATAAAAAATAAAACAGTATTCCTGTCTAATACCGGTGACTTACAGTATTAGGCGTACAAGCTCCTGGGAAGCTCCTGGCCTTTCATCTATTACAGTGTTCAATAAGGCTGGGTCTACATGTGCCCCTTCCTTTCGAAAGGGGCATGTTAATGAGCGTGTTCGAAAGATGCTAATGAGGTGCATCAATGAATATGCAACGTCTCATTAGCATAATGGCGGCCACGGCGATTCAAAAGTGTGGCTTTTCGAATCACGTGCCACTCGTGGAGTCGGGACCTTCAGAAAGTACCTCCCCAGTTTTCGAAAGCCCTTCTTCCGATCACCAGATAGGAAGGAGAGCTTTCGAAAACTAGGGGGGTGGTCATTTCGGAAGGTGCCGTCTCCACAGGTGGCGCATGATTCGAAAAGCTGCACTTTTGAATCGCTGCAGCCGCCATTATGCTAATGAGGTACTGCATATTCATTGCAGCACCTCATTAGCATCTTTCAACCCCGCTCATTAACATGCCCCTTTTAAAAGGACAGGGCCCACGTAGACAGGGTAAATGATTCCTTGATTTGCAGGCTGAATACAATACAAGTTTTTCCTCAACAACTTTGTGAATAATCAGTCAGTGACCCCTTTAACTTTCAAAACACAAAAGGTGTGTCTACACTTGCATTCCTCTTTCAAAAGAGGTATGCAAATGAGGTAAATTGAAAATGCAAATGAGCTATACATTTGCATATTTGGCATCTCATTTGCCTATTCTGATTCCGAAAGAGCTTCTTTTGAAAGAAGAAAGCCGGTGCAGACGCTGCTCTTTCGAAAGTAAACCCATCTTCAAAAGAATCCCTCTTCCCTTTACTTAATGGGAAGAAGGATTCTTTCGAAGATGGGTTTATTTTCAAAAGAGCAGTGTCTGCACTGGCTTTCTTCTTTCAAAAGAAGTGCTTTTGAAATTGAATATGCAAATAAGGTGCCAAATATGCAAATTTATACATATTTGCATTTTTATTTCCATTTATTTAATGGGAAGAAGGATTCTTTCAATGATGGGGTTTACTTTTAAAAGAGCAGTGTCTGCACTGACTTTCTTCTTTCGAAAGAAGCTCTTTTGAAATTAGAATATGCAAATAAGGTGGCCAATATGCAAATTTATACACATTTGCATTTTTATTTGCTTCATTTGCATGCTTCTTTTGACAGAGGAATGCAAGTGTAGATGCACCCAAAGAGCAGGTACTTCAGAATATTTGTGTTGGGTGCACTATTCTCATCCCACTTTTGTGGCATGTGAGTTCATAACATTGTTTTCTTCTTATGCTGGTTAAAGAATAATGAACATATGGGAAGATCTAGTTTGGAAAGGAGCTCGCGAGAAAACTTCTCAGACCAGAAGCTGATTGGAAATGACAGAATTATTGCCTGGCCCCCTCTCCCACTGGCTGAGTTAAGTACAGTGCTGCAGACCTGTTGAGGTTTGCCTACCTGCTTGATGTCAGAAATAGCACAACCCAGGTAGTCACTCTGAGGGATAGTGTATGAGACAACACACTGAAAAAGGTAACCCAAAATGAAAGAGCTGGATGAAAGCTTTAGGACCTCTACTTGGAGAGACGAACAGTACGTGCTAGTCACTGCCAGTGAAGATAGTACTGCTGAAAGAGGCTTAGTGCATGCATGCAGGAGATTTGTGACAGAAAGTTAGAACTCCATGTCAAGCCTTTCATGCAAACAATAAATATTACTTCTGCTCATAATCAGACTTTTCTCCAGCATCGTCTTTGAATGTTGAACCTTTTTCAATTAATTAAAAACTATGCACTGCAGAGTGCATATTTTATCAGCCCTCAGCTGCTTAAGTGTCTAGAAAAGACCAGGCAGTTTTTCTTTTTCCAGGCAACCCAGAGCAAGTACTTGCAAGGGTCATATCTTTTTAATTATCTTTTCTCTCTTTGATTAATTATTCCGTCTGACAATAGCGTGTTTCTAATGCTATTCACCTGCCTTTGATGATTGACAACTTTTCTGTCTGATTCAAAGCAAACAGCTGCTGCCATGATTGCCTAGCAACCAGGATGTGATGGATGAGCCCCAAAGATGGATGGCTGCAATAAATCATGTCTCCAGCTATAAAACTGAAAAAAAAAGGGATAAGAATAAAAGCGAACAAAAAACAAAACAAGGTTTCTCCCCATGAGTGCACTCAGCTCCTTACCAATTACACCTGAAATGGACTTTGTATCTAATAATAGCAAAGTTTTCTAATCAGTAAGAATGCAATGATGCCATTTGTATCAAGGTGTGTTTACAATTGTTCCAGAAAATTGGCACTTGTACTTCCAATTACCTACTATGTTGCACAAATGCAAGGGTAGGAGATCAAAGTTTTGCCTTCTTCTGTGGAAAGCTCTATAGAAAATAATATTATCTTTTTATTGTTTCTGTAACACCGGACTTTAATGAAGTGTATAAATCTGACTCTTCTTTCTTTGTGGCAGCTGAGTAATAATACCCAAAGTAAAATGAAAGGGATTTGTGAAAGGAATAGCAAACAGCAGATCACTGCTAAACTTTTTTTTAAAAACACACACAGCACTAGTGATCATTTTATATGGTATATGTGCTAAGCCATCATGCAATATATTAGATTATTAATTGTTTTTGAAAGTCTCTCCCACTAGATAGGCTTCTTGCAATGAAGCAAAAAGTTCATCTGACTTAACAATGATTCAGATCTGTCATCGACTTTTACAAACTATGGCAAACTAAAACTGATTTCCTTTCATGAAAAGCTATCAAAATCTAACTTCTACTACCATCATTGTTTATTTAATTTCTCCAGCATGTGCCATACAAGACATATGAAATTCACTTAGCAAACTCCAAGACATACATGGCACTGACCTTGAACCACTTGCCCCAAAATGCTTGTGCATGAATGCATGATTATTTTAGGTTTCTATTTTATTCAGTTCTGAAAATTGAGTAACATTGTTGCACTAAGTGCACATTTCATGGTAGTCACTGCTTACAGTTCCAAGTGATTCAAGACCTAATTGCTCATGCAATGCTGCATCCTTAATTTTTCCAGCAGGTTGGGGGCTGTGCCAGTAATTGTAAAAGTACTTCCAAAAAATAAAAAATAAAGAAAAGTGAGGTGCTTATCCTAGCTAAGCATAGACATATCGGCCAGCCCAGGTACCAAATATCTGGAGGCAAACTCTACAGTTTAGAGACTCCCTGAAATGGATGGATGGAAGGGAAAATTGTAAACACTGAAATAATTATTTTACAAGTAAGTGTCTTTCTTCACTGTTGTTGTATTAAAGTGTAGCCAGTTGGTGAAAAGAAGTCATATTGTGTTAATCTTTTCACATGCATATTTTAAAATGTATTTTATACTAGACCTGACAATGTCAGACAACATTTTACTTTAGCAACTACAGTCCTGTTTATATTTTAATGTTATGTACAGTATGTAGTTGTGTTCATGAAAGTCTTGCCTGCATCCTTGCAGTAATCTACAGATTTGTCTAAATTTTTCCCATTGAAACTCTCTCTCACTCACACACCCAAACCCAACCCCTAAAACAACTGTAAGGCACTCCTATAATGACCAGCTAGGATCTGGTAACAAACAATGAGAAAGCAAAGCCATCAATCAAAACGTGCACATCCAGGCCTCCACTCTGTCCCAGCTCATCCAGCTCTCAAGTTACAGCTTTACACAGCAAGTCTAAATAATATTCAAAATGATAAATGGCACTATAAGCCTGATATCCATCATCAATCTTTTTTTAAGGAACATCCATCTTCAATAATGCACGTTTGAATCATGTGAAACTGAGAGCTCCCAGATTCATTTACACAACCCCCAGCAAGCTGGTGCTGCTTGAATGATACGTGTCAGCCAGTTTCTTCCAACTGCCAAACTAAAAAAAAAAAAAAAGAGAGAGAGAGAGAGAAACAGGGAGGGGGAGAATAAAAGCTTAAGAGGTTTCAACAACAGGACTTAGCAGATAATATGAAAGAACATAACCTCCTCAGTCACTCTGCCAATCTACCCCCCCTCACCAAACACACACACACTTTCTGTCTTCCTGTCTCTTTCCCTCTCCCCATATCGCCAGTGCTGTTGTAGCCATGCTGTACTAAGGGGAAAAGACAGCACTGCATAAAACTGTGCTGTCCCCATACACACACACCCCTCCCTCACTGTCTGGCAAGGCCCATTTGATAAATGACACATGTCATTCTGTCAGGAGGAAAGGGTGGGTCAGTGATATATGGCTCTGCTGAAAAGGAAATCGACTGTTTGGCATGGTGTGACTATTCTCCACCAGGATTTAGTTTCAGAACTCTAAAATGAAATCTACGCTGTTTCAAGTGCATGGTTAGGGCAGGCTGACGTGCGGACCAAGGAGCACTTTTGTTTTTTTTATCCTCTCTCTGCCCTTCGGATTTCAAAAAATTGTTCCACTGACTGGAAACTGCAAAAGAACACACATCTATCAAAGTCTTCAATAGTTATGATCCATGATAAAATTTAAATAGGTTGAGGTTTCTATTTTTATTTATTACTGGGGGGAAAAATGGCATGCAGGCTTGACACAAAAGCAAGATAAAAATTAGCATGTTTGAAGTAATCGTCCCACAGCTTGACATCTGCATAGTAAATTTTAAAGGAAAAAAATGTGTCAGGCAGGCTTGAGCTGCTCCCTCCCTCCCCCCCTCTTTCATTAGCTCACTGGCAGGGTGGCACTTCTGAACCTCATTACTGCAAGAGGATTTATGAAGCTGAACCCAATGGCAAAGAAAAGGCATCTGTCAATAATTGTAGGGAGCTGCACTCACAGCTTTGAAATCTCATTAAGTATGCAGTTATCAGGCATAAAGATCAAAAACATTACTCAACTCCGACAGAATCTTATGGAGGAACATTAATTAGCAACAGGCCTACAGTACAAAAAAAAAAAAAAAAAACAGACTTCCTCTCACACCTGCCCAACCCACAAACCAAAAGAAACACTCCCCCTCCCTACAGAAAAAAATAATTCCCAGCATCTGAGACTGATCAAGTACATGAAACAAGAGAGAGAGGGGGAAAAAAAAATCAGTTGAGACAGTCTTGGCGGTGAAGAGAGAAAAGGAAGAAGCTGTCAAAGTTGAGAAGGATGTCAGCACTGGCCCTGATTACAAGGGCCTATACAGTTCCCAGGCCTTTTATCATCCCTGCCATCAAAAACAGACTCTGTGTCACAGATGGATGACTGATGGCTGCCAGTCTTGAACAGCCTCGCCAAGCCTCAGGAGGCCCCTGCTGAGATCTGGCCCCTTCAGCAACAGGCTTGACCTAGCAGGAAAAGGACTTCAGGCACAGAGCCCAGTCCCAGAAATACTCAAAAACAGCACCCTGTTCTTTGCTGTTCTTCCTTTAGAACAATACAATAAGAGGCTGGTTTGGGATTGTTTGTTCAGCTTACAAGTTCAGTGCAATACCTCTTCTCCTCCCTACACAAAAGACTATGATTTGAAAATAACAGGAGTGGAAAATCTTCTTTTCTACTTTGCTTTAGAGTTCACACTCGCAGCCTGATGTATACACTCAATTGTTTAGAAAACACAAGATAGTAAAATATAAATGGGAGGAGGAGAGAGACCTGCTAACATAAAAACAATACCAAGAGATCTTTGCAGCATTAAATATAGCATACAACTAATCAACAACTATGACAATATTAACATTTCTTGTTTTAGTGATATCTCATTGTATATCTCATTCTAGATCTTTTTCCCCACTTGCCGCCTATCAAAAATTGTCAAGTAATAATTCAAAGCTATTTCTAAAAAAAGAGAAGAAAAAAAAAATCATCCCCACTTGGACCTACGCTCAAACAAGTCCCACACTAGTTACTTGCTAAGCTTCAGACATTTTCATATTTCCCACCATTCTCCACTACAAGAAAGTATTCAACTGATAACTGCTCTACTTCTATGTAACTTACTATGTATTTTATTTAAATACAAAATACAAATTTCTCCCGTATTTCATCAGCTACATGGTGATATTTGCATGTCACTTGCAACATCTACAAAGACTGGCTTCTTAACTAATTATATCTTTAATGGATTATAGTGTCAAATCTACATACACACAACTAGCTGAGATTCTCCGCCAGTTAGAGACTTTCCCATTTCCAAAATCCATTCATTTAAAAATTAATGTCATTTTAATAAAAGTGTCACCTTTGACAAAAAAAGGAACAGAAAGTTTAGCTTTAAACAAGATTTTAAAAAGGAATTTTACTTAGCCCGTTACAATAAGGTGTTTATATTTTTTCATATGCTTACCATATTACTTTTATTATGTGTAACATCAAAGTGATTATAGCAATTACATCTAACAGAATTAATTATAGAACATCCCATCATTCCTGAATACATAATGCATTAGAGGTAAGCCAAAGAAAGAAAACATCTTGAATGTAGTAACTATTGTTGGAATAAATTTCTCCCGAAGCATAAATGCAAAACTAAATTCAAAAATTTAAGAAACAGAGGGGCAAAGATGTTTAAAAGGTTAACTCCTCACATGTGCATGTAAAATCAAATATATTTTTAAAATAGAGAAAGTGGTCTGCTTAAAGCTGAACTAGCACAAATAACCATGTAAAATCCATTAAAGAATTTTTTCACACAAAAAATAGAAACTAGCCAATCCACCTAACAAATGTGTTAGTACATAAAGACAAGAGTGTGTGGGAGAAAGAGTTACAAGCCTTTACGTATGCAAAATAAATTCACTCAAAGCTTCATTAATATTAATTTAAATTCAGAACCCATTTACATTAAATTGTTCATTAAAAATTGCCTATTTTATGCAACATGCATTCCACAAAGAACACATAAGAAACTGAAACACAGGGCTCAATTTAATGATGGAAATGAATATCAAAAGTAAATGAATTTCAGTCACTCCAAACGTATAATAAAACAGGTCTCTCTTCTACATAAACTTGTTAAGTTTGGCGGGGAGTTTGGTACTGGGGCATGAAAATTGTATTACGTTCCCCCACAAGAAGCTTATGGAGTCGTCCTTTTGACCTCCCTACCTTAATACAGTCTTGCTAAAACAAGAATTATTCATGGCCAGCACATAACAATCACCTCCACAAAAATGTTTGTTTATTGTGAATGTGCTTAATTATGTGAAAGATAAGAAGTTTACTCTAAACAATGTCAAATATACTCTAACTGCTTTAAAAAAAAAAGGAATCCCAATCCGACAAGAAGGGAAGCTGAGTGGTAATGTAGACTAAGAATGGAGAGTTCTTCATTTGGTAAACTCTCACACCAACAAATATAGTGAATTTAACCGATTCCTACACAGCTGTTCTGGATGAAGAAAAGAGAGTCATAGTTAATAACATATGTCCTGACGTTATGAATTAATAATTTATAATTAAGCACAAACACAAAGTTGGATTATTCTTGAAGAGACACACCTTTACTGTTTGAGCAAACAAGATAACTGAATTGGAAAAAGCTTTCAGGTATTCTATGACCTTTGGTGATTTCTCCCCCTTCCCCCCCCAGCATAGATATACACAACTGATTGTAACCATAAAGATGGAAATTATTTCAAGAAAACAATGACAAGTGTTTAAATTCTGTAGACTATTAAATACTGATGGACTATCTGTTGGTTAAAAATGTCTTTCAGTAGTAATATTGGGAAAATTATGGGGAAAAAGTCTTACAGCCTTTGTAACAACAAACCCTTTACCTAAACCATTACAGTTTTTTCATGTAAATGGTCAGAAACAATTTCAAGCACTTATAATGTTCTAATCTGCATTACTATTCTTAAAAAACTACAATACAGTCTGCTCATGGGTGATGCGTTCAATTCTTTGAACCAATTTCTGATGTTATTTATTAGTAACATCGAAATCCAGGAAAAACTAACTGAGTAAATGTTTCCAGTTCTCATGCCTTAGGTAATGACACACAAAAAAGAAACACATCCATTGTTTAGGGATTTTTAAAATTAATTTAATGACTAACTGCAAATGCTGGAAACTAGAATTAATCTGTCTGGATAAAAAAAGGCTTACAGACATTTAAATGCATGTATCGGGACACTTTATCAACCTAACATAAAATTGTCATCTTATCTTATTATATGACTATTTTATGCATGTGTCAAAGAATTTAAAAATGAATGCCTGTCTATTCAGTCTAATTACAACTGCATATTATCTGTCTGGATGTACTAGTCCATATCATTGTTACTAAATACAATATATTGTACTCCCCCTTTCATTTTTAACTTCAAGCACATAAACCACAATTTGGGGTGTAACTGAATTAAAAAAAAAAAAATCCCAGTCTTGAACACCTGAGTATCATTTACTAAACAGCCCATCTCCAGCAATTTACAGATAAAACAGGATTGTACTACATATATTATTTTCAGTATTATGTATATGTACATGTGTGCATGCAAACACTCACACTCCTACTTTGCAATATAGTATTTTAGGCATTTTTACAGTTAACTGAGTAGCTGTGTCATGAAATGGGGCTGTATTCAAATTTGGATGAGCTGAGAAACAGTCAAGACATTGGTGTAAAATATAGGCTACTAGATAGATGGTAAGGCTAGCTAGTTACAAGGTTTGTACAGAAAGCTACTTGTGAGGCTATTTGATGCTATAGTAAATGATTTCTTTTCACCCATTTAACACTATACTTTAAAATTTACCATGCACCTTACCCTGAAGGAGATCTTTTCTACACTTTAGGTTACACTAATCCTGGAAATAGCATTGACAAAAAGGAACCACTCTAATCCTGCTAACTCACCCTAGCTTCACTGCATTTCCCATAACCCTGCAGCAGTCACAATTCATTCTAATCACTTTACAAAACAATCTTTAGTAAAAAGAGGAAAAATGCAGACTTGTGAGCCAATTTAAGAAATAACTGCTGATACATCAGTTATTGACTATTTCACTCCTGCTCATGATAGCGCTCAAGGCAAAACTGAGAACAAAATGACAACATCAACCGCATGCAATAAACTGTGGCCCAGGAGAGCACTGAAGCCCTAATTGACAGCTGTCAAGCTAATGGGAGCAATGGCAGCTGATTCTCGAAAATTCTGTTTTCCAGCAGGATATTCTGTGGAATCTATCAGGCCTTTTTACATTTATACCCTGTTTTCTTTTTGCATTGTTCCTCATACTTTGCAGAAAAAAAGCAGAGGACAGCCATAACTAATCATTTTGTCAGCTTGCTGCTAGGAACAATCTCTGTCCAACAGAAAAATATGTGGCAGGTTTGGAGGCAAGTAACATACCAAAGGCTGACACTGCAAGTACCTTTATAGGTAGTCTACTATATCGCTCCATATACTTTAGGGGCTATGTATTTAGTTGCAGGGTATTTATGTAGCTTCAAGCAATTTTCATGAATTAAGGAATGCGTTCAACTTCCTGAACTCACATCTGCATGTCTAGAATTCTGTCTAAAGACCCCTGTGTCATATCTCAACAAAATATTTGCAAAACAATTTGGCCTGATTTTCAAAGCTGCTGAGAACCCACAAACATCACTAAAGGCAATGGAAATAAGAGATGCTCGGCACCTTTGAAAATCAATCGATCGGTTATATGAAAGTGTTCACATTGACAGTGTGTGCCTGTTCAGAGTGGAAGCACTAAGGTTGGGTTTAGACAGCTAAATACAGAATAGAACGTGTGTAGATTATCCCTACTGTTCAGAACACATTTTAGTAGAAAAAAAATCACAGCCCCCAACTACAGAGGTTTCAAGAACAGCATTACTGTGTGGGCCTGAAACCAGTAACTGTTTCATTCAATAATAATAAAAATATGTAAATGAGTTTCCAACAAATTGTTGCCGTTTCCAGTCCTTCTAAAAAGCAATAGTGGAAGGTAGACAGAATGTGTATTAAGTCCCTTCAGTCAATGAGAACTACAACCGTATTTTCTCAATCTTTTAAATAGATGTGCTTGGTTTAAAAAAAAAAAAAAAGGAAAGTGAAAGCTATAATTTAAAGATAGATAATTATTGTTTGCATGAACTAGACTGGCCTCCATTAGTATAGTATGTCTTAGCTCTCCTACACAGTAGCCTTTAACTAATAAGTGTTTTTCTCTCTAACTTAAATGGCAAAAGTCACTGGAACAGCAAATGGAATTTAGATCTTCCCCTTGCATTAACAAGTGTAGTTAAAAACTATGATCCTCTGACATTTTCCCCTAGTTTGTCCATGAGAATCATCTGACTTAAAGCAAACAAACTGAAACTTTCATTTTTAGCAATTCTTGATTCTTAGAGACAGCTTTAGTCTTCAACAGTGTGGTGTTAACACTTGGGCTAGACATAAAGAATTTGTGCACCTGTCTGTTATGTCTGCAAGCTCTGTGCTGCTGAGAGTTCTTTGTTGTTGTTATTCTACTCCAGACCATTAAAAGGGCCCTAATTCCTATGACATGATTATCCAGGTACCAAAGCCCATTTGTCACCTGCAGCAGAAAATTGAGTTAATGCACAACTAAAGGCAACCAGGACTGTGTAATATCAACTTGATTACATCAAACTAGCTGCAAACCTAATTCTGCTGGATGACACTGCGTGGAGCTTGTCATCTCCAATCATTAAAGCTGTCAGGAATCCATCAGGTTTACAGCTAATTAGGTGAACACTAATGAAGCTGGCAAAACAACTTTTCTTTTTTTATGGCTGAGCGGACCTTTCAGTATGGAGAAAAAAAAATCTCGAGTATTCTCAAGGTTGCTGGGGACTGGATTTCCTGAGTTACCAATCAGCAGACATCTTTAATTTCCCCTCTTCACCCCCATCCTCCCAGTCTTTTTTATTATTATTTTATTTTTGGTCTACCAGTACAAAGCAATCAATTTGTCATCACTCTCAGTATGCCACAAAAACAGTCATGAACCTTATAACTTGCAGCTGTGAAGCCAAAAGAAGCAGGGGCGGGGGGGAGAAATGAGAAGTTTCTTTTGCCTCATAATAATAATTTTAAAAAAATCCTCACACAGCTTACTTATTTATCTTCATGCACTTAACAGCATAAATGTTTTGGTGTTCCCCCCCTCCGCCACTCTTCTTAAATAAGTAGCCCTTCAGTCATTCTACATCCCCCATATCCATTAGGCAGAGGCATTTTGATAAAGTAAAGCCAAAGCTAGTGTATGGGAAAGAATGAAAGCACTCACTCTGCCAACTTCTGATTGACCATTAAGCTATTGATGAATGTGCCTGTCAGGAGAGAGACAATTAAATCAAATATGAAACAAAGTCGTTTTGACGGGTCATTTTGATAGAGCAAAACCATTCTTCCATCTCCTATTAGTCCTGCAGTCAAGTTTTTTGTAATGACTATTTCTTAACCTGCTATTTCTGAGCTGTTTTTTAAAAAAAAGTGTAAAAAATGCTTTGCCTATGCTGCTAATAGGAAAAATAATATTTCCAGTCTGATTAATAAAACAGCATTTATCAGGAAGCAATTATAATAATAAAATTTTTATCTGACAACCTAAAAGCTAAAAATGTAAAGATTACACTTTTACAAAATGCAAAAGATATATATCATACATCACAGCTAGCTCACTTAAACCAGAAAGAGAGTACTTCAAAACGTATGAGTTCACCTGGGAAAGATTCTCCTACTGTCTGAACAAAGTCTAACCTATAGCTCACCTCTCTGAAGAACGTGACCAACTTTTCTGAAAACCAAATTGTTCAAAAATTAAATTGAATTTTGAAGCTTTTTCAAATTATGTTGCAGGACAAAGCTCTGTCACTCTCTGATTACACTAACCAGAAATGCAACATATTAAAGGGAATTATTTAGTTAAAATGTTTGTACAGTATATTACCTCATTGCACTTCAAATCATTTCAAAGGTCAGGATGAAGACTAAAACTACAAAATCTGCTGTGAACTAGTTTCTTCCATTACAAAAACAAAAAATGTGTGTTAAACTTAAGTATACACTAACAGTGGAGAGAAAATGTTCAAACAGCTCTGTACATTATGTTATTCACTGTGTTGGTTGCTACTTACCAACTTCAAATCATACCACTTCAAGAGCTTATGCCCTGGCAAATTTTAATTCATTTTTTTCTAACAGTGCTCTTGTAAGCAGCAGGATTACAGTTCTTTAAGTTTTAGTAGGTACCACAGAATGGACTAATTAAAAATACTACTACACTCAATTGGAAAATTATTACATTGATGTGTACCACACATATCAATTCCTCCTAAAGAATGCACCAATTCTTCATTTCTACACTTAATTACTGATCCCTACAACAGCTAACCCTTCCTAAAGAAGAGTGTATCTCTCTCTTTCCACCCATTCAGTTCAAGTACCATCCATATTAAAATGCTGTGTGATTATGTCACAAAACTAACCAGAAGTTCCTGAAGTTGCACTGACATGGAGCTGACAGGCCATATATGACATCACTGAGTCTGGCGTTACCATGGCAAGTGATTTATTGATGTTTATCGGGAATGAATAGATCAAAGGCAGCCAGATGACAGGCAATCAATCAGCCATCAAATCAAGGATGGCAACAGGCCAAGGAAACCTTTTTCCATCCTACATACCTCCATTACTGTAAAATTATGTTTTTATTGGGATTTTCCCCCACCTCTCCACCTCCAATCTGGCTTTTCCAGAAAACGCTTCTCAAGTTTAACAGGAGTTGACGTTCAAGGCACAAAGCAAGAAAACAAAATCCACAAAGGTAAAGCCAGAAAAGATTTCTTTTCTCCCCCCGCCCCCACACTTTTTTTCCTTTTTTTTAAAAGAAGAGGGATAACATAAACCAAGCATAAAAAAAACTGGCTAGTCATCATACAATACACAAGATCCCTTTGGAGCTTCCCAGCTTGGGCTCATAAATGAAAAATGAATTGGATTAAGGGGAGAGGTTGCCAAAGAAAGTGACCAACCAGGCAGATCTGCTGGTCCAGTGGAGGTGTCTTCCCTGCAGTACAAGTGGAAGAGGCAGAAAGATAAACTTGGGGAAGAGGACTGTTGTCTGGACTGATCTTAAAGCAACACTGCCAGCCTGGCATATCGCTCTGTGCCAGTAACCATACATGCCTACAAATATATATACAGACACACACACACACACACACACACACACACACCCTACCCCTGCTTCCAAATCAATTATCAATGCCTTTCATAAACTGTTTGTGAGAGAGCGAAAGATGGGGATGGAGAGCTATGGGGAAGTAAGGGAAGAAAATCAGAGCAGTGCCAAAGCAGGAATTGGAAATGAGCAACATTGGCTTCTCTTTCCCTGGAGTCACACACATCTATTCAACATGCATTATATCCCCTCCTTTCCCTCCAGCGTTGGCCCCAAGGCAGAGGAATGGCAGAGAGAAGGGGAAGGGGGGGGAGAGCTGGGACTAAACCGAAAGTAGGAAAAAAGCTACCATGCCCTCCTGCCCCCAGGGGGGAAACATCCCTCAGCCGCAGTGGCGTGTCTGCCTGCCCAAGTTTCCTGGGCACAGCCCCAGGCGCGCCGCGTGCAATCCAGGGCAGGCAGGGAGGCGGCAGGGGCGCTCCGCGCCAGCCCAACGCGCTCTGCCCGCCCGAGAGCAGTTACGAAAGAGCCAGAGAGAGGAGAAACAAACCGCCGGGGAAGGCATCCCGCGTACCTGCTGCGCGCCGGGGCGCTTGCTGCTTCCTCCTCGGCATGCTGAGCTCCTGCCGCCGCCGCGGGTGCCAGCAGGGGGTGGGCTTCTTCGGGGCGGGGGTGGGAAGAGTTGCTTCAGCCCCGGAGATCCGGCGAGCGGCTCCAGGCTCGGCTGGAGGGCTGGCGGGCGGTGCGGCTGTGCATGCACAGAGCCGGCGAGGCGGCGGCGGCGCGCAGGGGGAGGGCAGCCCCGCAGCCGCGGGCAGGCGCGGGGGGAAGTTTGACAAATCGCCCCGGAGCCCGGCGGCGGGGAAGCCCCCCGAGGAGGGGTGCGCGCAGGAGGGCCGGGGAGCGCCCGCCGTCCGCTCCGCCCCGCCGCGCACGCCCGCTGCCTGGCCGGCCCCGGAGATCACGGCATAAAGAAGGGGGGGTCGCTGGTGGCAGGAGGCGGCGGAGCTTCAGGCTGCACTCCGGGCTCCCGGGCTCCGGCTCCTGGCTCGGCGCTGGAGCGGCGGCGGCGGCAACAGGCGAAGCTTGAAGGGAAACGAGATGATCGCAGTGTCACTCCAACTAGTCGGCGGAGAGCGAGCGAGCGAGCGAGCGGGGCCCCGCGCTCCCACCGCCCCCCGGCCCGCGCCTCAACTCTGCGCAGCGCGCTGCAGGCGCAGCCGGAGGGACTGGCTGCCGGGGAGCACCCCCGCTGCCCTCCCCCGCCGTGACCCTTCGTCTGGCTGCCTCCTAACTTCGCCAGCCAGACCCCGCGGGATCCACGCTCCTGTGCCGCCCCCAGCTCGGCTGCCGGGAGATCCCCCCGCAGCGAGAAGGACTCCCCAGCCCAAATCCTCCCCGGGGCCCTCGCTTCGCCGCCCCCTGCCGGAGCTGCCCCTTGCAAACGGGGGTACCCATCTGCTGCCCGGGCAAGGGGCGCTGCCCACCGCGGCCAAAGACACGGCCACCCGTGACCCGTCCATGCCCCCTCCCCTGGCGAGCCCACCTCCCAGCCCAGCCCCGGCCCCGCCACCCCCAGGCCCGTGGGGAGAAATGGGGCACCCCGCTGCCCCCATTTGAGCCCCGCTAACGAGGCGGGGATGGGGGGTGGTGCAATTGCCCCGTTCCGGCTCCCACCCACCTAAGCACCTGGAGCCTCTCTCCATAGAGGCCTGATGTGCCGAGGCAGGTCGGCTCCCTGCGAGCTGACAGCAGATCAGTCACGGGGAGACAGGAGCCAGCCAGCCCGGCGTGACTCGGGCAGGAGCAGCCTGGGGGCAAGGGGGACCCACCGGCCGCTGGGGGGGGGGTCGGAGGGGGGAGAGAGCCGATGTGCTTGGGGGATCGTCCTGCTTTTCTCTTCCACCCCCTCGTTGCGGGCGGCCCGGAGCGTTAAGTTCGGTCCTCCCCCCTGCCCCCTCCGGTGCAGTTAAAAAATACAACCCATCACCAACCTCCCGCCTCCCGCCCTCCTCCCCAACTTACCGACGCGCCCCGGGTCTGGGGAGCTCGCCGGCTGCAGCGGCCGCGGCGAACGCCCATCCAGCGCCCCGCCTGGCACCGCGCACACCTTGCTGGGCCCCCGAGCAGCGAGCAAACTCCACTTTGCGCCTCTCCGGCTGGCTCTGGGCGCGTCTCACCGAGTAGCTCCGGCGGGCGGTAATGCCTCGGGGTCTCTTCTCGCCGCCGCCGCCGCCGTGCCCCGCGCCGCCGGCGGTGGGGAGACGGGGCAGCGCCGGCGGGCCCCCCGGGCCCCCCCCTCCCTTCGCCGCCCCGCGCGCTCCCAAACTCTCCCTTCAAGACTACTTTTGGCGGCGGGCGGGGGAGGGGCGGGTTCCTAGTTCATCGGCGAAATCCCGGGTCTAGCGAGCGCCGGCGAATCGATGCGGTGCGCGTTTGATTGCGTACTCCTGGGTTGCGATAATGTACATCAGAGGAAGAGGGATGGACTCGCAGGGTGTTTCAAGTGCTTTGCGAACCGGGCTCAGAAGCTGCCAAACACCTTCGTGGCTGCCAGCTGCAACCCCCGCCCCCCACCACCACCACCACAACCCCTCGCCTCGCTTTGTGTGGCTGATAGATATTTAATGACAGCTACAGCAAATCACAGACCATCGTCTTAGTCCCAAGATGCTGCCTGTACTTCAGAGAAGTGAAGCAAACACCAGTAGCAAATAATTTTCCTCCTCTCTGTCTCTCTCTCTCTCTCCCCTTTTTCCACGGGGCGGGGGGGGAGAAGGATGATCTCACTTTTACGGTAAGATCAGAACATCTCCACTCGCCCCCATTCTTCGAGATTTGGGATCCTTCCAAATACCTTACTCAGTGCAGATGTTGCTGCGTCTTCTCATCTTGCAAAGCCGGCTTGGCGTTCCCTTTGCTCTTCCTTCCTCTCTCCAAGTTGCAGGAAATTCAGATACTTGACCTGAAAGGGCGGAGAAGTTTTCGGGAGGGGAGGGAGGGGCTTTTTGGTATTATTAGTGGTAGTATTTTTTTTTTAAAAAAGTCGATCTTTAGGATGAAAAAAATCGCAGCCGCCTAAAGTGCCCGGAAAATTGCTACTGTTGGGGGGAAAAACGAAACATGTCTTGCCACCGAGAAAATGGTGAGTTGTCAAACGCCGCTTGCGCTGCCAAATTCGCTCAGCTCCATTTCATTGACATTTGCTGGTTGCTTCTCTGCTCTAGTATCTGACCACAGAAACAAGGATCAGAGCTGCTGAGGAGGCTACACGGACACGTTCCCCCTCCCTCCCTCCCTCCCCAAAACCCGCGTGTGTGTGCGTGTGGCTGGCTGCGTTGTTTGCACCAGAAATGAGCGACTTTCACTGAATCGGGATGTTTTTAGCCCAGTCTCTCTCGCGCGCTCGCTCTTCACTCCCTCCCCACCCCCTTTGCTGCTATGGTATTGCATGCCGTTAGATCCGCCCTAACATCTGTCCGTCTAACCATTGGCGCATCCATCAGTGTCACTCTGACTGCACATTGCAACGACAACACATCAGACATAACATAGACTGTGATTCAATACAAATAACTAACATGCTAAATAACTTAACCAGGAAGGAGGGGATCAGCCGCAGCCTAAGTATTTACAAATGTTCGACAGGCTCGGGAAACATAATGGACTAGGCTTTAATTAATAACTCTTTCTTCCCTTCCCCCTCAACCCCCCCCCCCGAAATACAACAGAGGAAATAGAAAACTAAATAGTTTAGCGTAATCCTAAAGGATACATAATTGCCAAAGGCAATGGAGAATGGACAGGATCAGCGTGTTAAAGCGCTCAGACCAGATGCAGTCTCTGTTTCTTCAGGCGAAACCGCTAAATCTGCATCAAATAAAAAACAGCTATTGAGTAATGTACAAAGTGCAGTTTTAAAAGACTGCTAGCCAAGGCGGGTGAAGTTCTGCAACAGACTCTGTATAACATGGGGTATTGCACTTAGTTTTGAAACACGAGATGCTAAGAAACTTTCACAGCCACTACTGAATGAAAGGAAGTATAACAAAACTTTGACTCCTTCAGTAATGGTCAAAACAAAACTCAAGACGAGAACTGCTTCAGGTATGGAATTAAACTGTGCTAGAAATATACACTAATGTACAAGTAGTAGAATGTGTACAATTACTTCAGACACTCACATACTATTTCTAGATGTAAGAAAGCAGGTACATATCTGCAGCTTGCACCTGAACGTCTATTACTTAACTCCAGAGCTTCTTAAGCAAAGTTCTGTACCAGTCAATCATTATTTTCCGCAAGTCTAAGGAGTTTTTCCTCGAGTCTGCTCCGCTTTCAACACACCTTATGTTACCCATAAGATGCATGAGCCAGTATAACTTTATTGCTTGACTACACCGTGCACAGCATAGAACGGTGGATCAAGGATTCAAGGAAGCTTATACGAGGGGAAAGGGTTAAAGGTGTTTTTATGCGTTGCGGTTCTGCAAGTTCGCAAATATCTTTAACTATCAAGACTTTGTCTAGATTCATGTATGTGCTGACATTTTCCTGTTCAGTTTTTAATCTATCTATCTATCTATCTAGACACAGGTATGCATTTATTAATTTTGTGGCAAATAGCTATTAAAGAGTAGCTTTCATTCATGTACGCAGAGATAAGTACTTGGAAGTGCTAGCAGATTGCAACAGCAGCTTAACGATATCACTAAGAGACATTTGTAAGAAAACCATAAAAGCTACACATTAAAACATTCATTTTGGCTTTAGAAGGGTCAACAACAATTTATGAGAGGTAGTAATCTAGTAATATTGCACCGTTTTGAGAGCAGCCCTTTTTAATGGGGGAAGCTAAACTTTCTGTAAACACTAATTGGTTGACTTTTCCCAGTTGAACTAGAAATAGTAACTCTTGCTCTCCATATTTAATATGTATGTATAATATAAAGCAAGTTGTAGGACAGTATGATATGTTATCTGTTTTTATTTTTAAGGGAAGAAAAATTTATTGAACTTTCCATCAGACAAATTACACACTAACATTCAGATTCTGTAAAGTGCTTCTGCTTCTTTTGGGGGCACTGTCCATTAGAGAGGATCAGAACCCGTAATTTTATTAAGTGTAACGTTGAGAAATTTACATTTCTAAATTTACATTTAGAAAAAGTTCCATAATTAGAACTTCCATGCTTCTAAATTTCCCATCTATTATATCAGGAGGGTCCACAATGTGATGGCCTCTTTGGGCTGTGTATGTTCATCATTCATTTCATTGTCCTGGAGCATAGTGTATCAAATTCCTAGGAAGCCAACCTGTTAAAGCCAAACTAAAATAGAAAGCAGGTATCACACTGATCCTACAAAGACTCAACTGAAATTAGTACTAATGAGGTGAACAATAAATGAAGATCAATAGTCAAGTGTATTAAACTGATGAAGAAAAATACCTTTTACACAATAATGTTATTTGCTATTTTCCTATATTCTTCTTTTTTTTTAGTAAAGTACTGCTATTAAGCCATTGATTCCTTACAAGTAAGGAATGCAGATGAGTGTGGCTACCTATAGGTGTAACTCCTTTCAGAGACTGATTTGTTACTGTTGGTTGATTGCTTTTCAGGAGGTTCACTCACGATGTGTGCGAACTGCTCACTCTCTAGCTGCTTTCCATTCTGTCCGAATAACTGTCACCATGCTAGTATCTGGTTAATTGTGGCGTCCACATTCTCTTAAGTGAAAGCAAAAGGACTAACCCTGAATGACCCGGTGGTCTTCACAAATTGAATATCATTAGGGATGATTAAAGCACCTAAGAAGAGTTCCACATTAATGGTTTGGGCCTCTGGAAGGGCTGGAAGTAGTGATAAACCGGCATGTGAATAGAGCTCATGAGACAGAAAACACCAGGAACAGAGAATCTAAGGAACTCATTCTTATCTGCAGAAGAACTGAGGCACTGGTATTGCTGGAGGGTTAGTGAGAAAAAAAGAGATGCTAAAGTACTTTGAAAAAGTAAAGGACATAGAAGAAAATAAGTTTGTTGTGGAGGAGCAGCGTAAGACTGTGTCAGTTCTCTATCTTTGACTAGTGCTGTCTCACAGAAGCCCCCAAAGAAGGAATGAGCTCTCTCATCCAGCTCTGGGCTAGTGTGAAAGACGCACTTAGTTACATTGATTGGTAGCACATATTCTGATAGACCGATTTGCAGGAGCCGCACTGAAGTGCCTATTGTTAACTTTGGAAGTTCTCATAACTCCTTTGAAACGCACCTAATACACACAATTGGCATATGCCATCGTCTTCTGTTTTTCAAGGGAGAATGCAGAGACATTTTAAAAAGTTTTGTGACATTATCGAAATGCAGCAAGTACCTTGTTTTCTACTGGCTAAGAACAAAGGAGAAACGTGTATGCCAGCACTATCACAGATTAACAGGCATCTGCCAAATTCGATTGAAAAATATTCCACCACCAAAAAGCAACATTCCACTTCTGTTACCAGCAAAGCATTGGCAGTAAGAATTACACCCGCAGGAATAAACCGGAGGTGAAATTAAAGAAATTTTGTAAGATCTACATAACTTTTTAGAGCACAGTTATTAAAACTTGCTTGTGAATTCTCAAACCTCCAGAATACACATCAATAAAAGGTTTTCTTCGGGCTAAAGATCTTTGCTTAAATGTAAATTGTTTTGGTATCTCAATTTACACAGCAGTCAACTTTGTTTTTCTTCGTCCAGTAGCTTTGCTTTAACGAACCAGCTGGTTTGTCTGTAAATTCTCCCAAGGACTTTTAATGTTCTGACATTAATAAGCCCCCAAAAACCAGAGCTAGGATGTTAAAGCTACTTTGATCAGAATTGGGCATCTCTGGATGTGCATTTGATAGGAGATAAGAGACTATCACAATCGTCATAATCTGAGCTATTCCCCCAACCTCTCTCTCAGACAGCATTCTGTAAAATACTTTGCCTGCAGAGGAAGCTGGAAATAATTCCCGACCCCCAGACTTTAGACGTATTATCTAAAAGCCACTGTGGAGAAACTTTGATGCAGAGCCACTGAGGAGTTGCAAGCAAACTCCAGCAGCGTTATTAGCCTTTGCCTCCGCCATCCCCGCGGTCTAACAAAAGAGGTGGCTGGGTTTAACACATCGCCTGAGTCGCAGTTGCCTAAATTTCCCTCAACCTCTCCCTGTGCTATTTACGCCCGTGCCCCTGAGCGGTTTTCCCCACGAGGGCGCCTTTAGGGCAACTGAGGCGTGTTAGCGCTTTCGAGGTAGCAGGACTTGAGCACGGAGTTCATAAAAATCCCTCCCCTGTAGCAGCGCTTCCCCCTGCAGAAGGGACGCTGCATTGACTTCGCCCTACGTTGGAGGGCTGCGAGCCCCACCAGCAGGCTCTGTCAGCGGTCTTCTCCCCAGCCCTGACATCAGTCGTGGCCGTAAAGCGGAGTCACATCGCTCTTCGCACCGCCTGTTGACCGAGTGCAGGACTTCGGTGGAGGCTCCAGGACAACTTTCCCTCGCCTGCCCCTACTGTGCTGCCGCAGCCGCGCCTGTCCCCAGAGAAGAGCTGGGAGCCTGGGCAGGCGGAGAAGGGTTTAGAGAGTTTCAGCCGTGGAAAGCAGATTTGTCCCCTGGACTAAGCGGGGTCCCTGCGGAAACGGCATTCTGGAATCCCCTCAGGGGCAAATATCTCCGGAGTGGGTATCCCGCTCCCCTCACCCCCAGCCAGCTTCCCCCCCCCCCCCCAACAAGCTGACCACCGACTGCCCCGCTCCCATGCCCCCCGCCCCGCCTGCAGGTGAACTCTCGGGAGAGGGGCTGCTGCCCTTGGGGGCGTGCTAAAGCGAGATCCCGCGGGGCAGCTGAGCCTCGCTGAATGATAACTTTTCCTGCCAAGGATCCAAGCGCTCCGAAGAACCAACTGGCCGTTGCTTTGAAGCACATAAGCGAGACCATTCAGAGCTATCCTGGCGTCATGTCTTAACTTGGGCAGCAGAAAAAAAAATCGTGCAAAAAAAATAGTTACAGCTCTTGGAACTTCACCATATGTGAAAACAAAAGCTATTGTGCTAGCAAGCAGGGTTGAGTTAATATTACCTAGCCGAGGTTTTGGAACCCCTTTGCAGAGACTGGCAGCTGGCTCGGCTGAAAGGCATTTGAAGGAGTGGGGCGGGGGACAGGAAAGGACGACTTGCCTTTTATTTCTTGCATTACTTGAAAGTTTTCATTGCACACAAATTGCTCTTTCCAGAACGACACCAACCACGGAACAACCCTCCCCTGCCCGGGACTGACTTTCCTAAGGTGTGGCAGTGCCAAGATTCACCTCTCCCTACTGAGTTAAAAAAGTCATCTTCAGGGCAGTGCTCGATGAAGAGTAAACCATAACAAAATGCTCCTTTCTGTGTCTGTTTTGACTAGCCGGGAGATAGCCACTCGTTAGGAAAAACAATAATCGCCTGGCAGGGCTTTGTTGTTATTTTTTCCACCTACCACATCTTAGCAGTTGACCGGGTGCGATGGGTTTTTTTAAGCTGTCAGTTTCGAACCGAGTTCGTGACCTGCCCAGATGTCATGACCTGGCTTCTGAGAGCTGCGCGGGGGGGGGCGCAGCTCCCTCTCTGGAGAGCCAAAGGAAACAAAAAATCTTGCAAAGCCTCTCTGCCACCCCTCTGCATTCGCTGTCCGAGAGGCGAGGCGTTTCCCCCGCCCAGGGCACAGACATAGGACAGTGTATTAGAAATGAGCCCTACCGGGGGGTAGCCAGCCCCACAGTCAAATACGACCATTATTAGGCGTAAGCCTGCGGCCCCGTGATTTCCTTTTCCACGACACCTGTCCGACGTGCACCAGAGGCGCTGCAATCCGAGGGACGCCGCCTAGCTGCGGGCCTGGTCGGAGAAACTTGGTCCAGCACGAACCCCTCCCCGGCTGGGGCGCGGCGGTGCAGACCTGCGCTGCGCACTCAGCCGGGGCTTTGTTCGCAGCAGTGCCATTCTGCAGGCCACGCCAGGGCGTGCTGTCGGTGGGCACGTCAGAGGCCGGGCTGCCTCGCCAAGGGCGCTGTTCGGGCGTCTCTAGCAACTATCCCAGGATGCGGCTTCCCTGCGGCGGGTGGAAACACACGTTCCTGGCTGGGGCAGACCCCGCAGAGGGAGTTGGCACTAGGACGCTCCTTGTCAGTCATGGCGTGAACGCGCCTGGCAAAGGCATGGCCCGGGAGAGGAAGGAACCGCCTCAGCCTGACCTCTCCCTGAGCCACGGATTAAGGCCCCCCGCCCTGGCAAGGCACGAGACCCCCGACTGCAGAGAGCCGTGACTTGCGGCTCACGCTGCAGGAGTTCCGCATGCACCTGCCTCGGAGAGGTCGGGCTCCCTCTCCCCCACGGCGTAGTTCAACACCACGCCTGTTCACCGCACGGGATGGCGCGCAGAACGAGCCACAGTGCCCGGGCGTCGCAGCAGGGCCGGTGTAACACCCCCTCCGCTCTCCTGCGTTGCTCTCGCCGGCCAAGCGAGGACGCAGACTTGCTAGGTATTGCATTGCTGGACTTACACCCCCCCATGGCCACCTGACCCTAGAGCTTGTACCTGCCTGCCCCGTAGCCCCACCGCTCTGCCAGCCAAACACGCGTTCCGCAGGCGCGGGGAGACCCCGTGACTCCAAGCGGGACCGCGGCTTTTCGGGCAGAAGGGAGGGCCGCACCCTGGCGGGCGGCGCGTGTGTCTGTGGCTCGGGTGCATCCCGCCATTGCCAAAGAGAGCTCAGCCCCTGCCGGCGTGTAGCGCTTGCAAAGTCCCACCAGCGTTTGCCGCCTTGGGCGCATTTCAGCTGGGGGCTCCGGCTGCCCTGCAGCAGGGTTGCGCTCCGGCAGATCGCTCTCCTGCCAGCTGCAGCGCGGAGCTGAGCACCTCTCGGGCTCTAAGGCAGCAAAGGCGGGGGAGGGGGGCAGCATGGAGGAGCTGAAAGGGAGGACAGGGTAGGGTAGGGGAACCGTTAGGGAAGGGGGAACAGATCAGGTGCGGTGAGCAATCCCGAGCTCCAGTCCTGCCATTCCCTGCTGGACAGCAAACAGCCCGGCTAAGCCCCAGCTCTGTTCCCTAATCAGGCTTGACCTGACCTGACCTGACCTGACCTGACCTGGCGCGGAGGTGTGGGCGTAAAGCGAGGAACGACTCGGCCAAGGTTTCCTATTAATCACACTCCGGCCTGAGGGTGCATTGACAAGCCCGGCTTTCTGTCTGATTGAATCCCTCCTCCGAGCCAATCCGGCGGGGGTCCTGAGCGCCGAGCGCCTCCTCCTAGCTTCGTTGAACACGTACCCACAAAGCGTCGGGAAAGGCGGCAAGAGGCTGGCTAGGGCACCAGGCAGCTGTGGTAGCGCGTTGCAGCGCTCTGTATTTGTCTCTCCACCATGGAAGACAGAGGATCCAAAGCCATTCTACTTACAGGGATTCAATTCATTAGCAAGATACATGTTCGGTGTTTAATAAGGACAAACTTCCAGCTACCTTTGAGCCTTCCTTTAGCCAGGGTCTGAGAACCCTGAAAGATAAAACTGGGTCCATTGAGAATCCATGTCCCATGTTATGGCTGCATGTTTTCCTTTTGTAAACTTCTCTGGAGAACTCACCCGCCCTGGGCTTTGTATAGCCCTGCATTATTTTGCAATTATTACTACATTGTTGTGAGAGGCTGGTGCTCAGGCTGTGGGGAGGAGGGGAGAGAAAGAGTGTTTCCTTACTCCTGACAAATATGTCCCTTTAACATATTAGAGGCCCCCACACCACCACTTAGTCCTGACCAGGCAGAATTTCAAAGGCGTGAGACCTGGGACCATGGGCTAGGGACTGTCCTTGCCCAGCAGGTCCAACATGGCAGCCTTTGCTTAGTTAAAGCTGAATACTCCTGCTCAATCGAGGAAGAGTGTTAGCTTTACCTAGCTGGGTACTAGCTAATGTAGCATTTACTATTGAAGCCCCACGAGGAACTTCAGGGTAGCACAGGCTGCAGGACCCTTAATCACTAGTTGAATGGCAACCATGGCTTCTCATGCAGGGACTGACAGCCAGAGCTCTCCAGCCACTGGTTTAGGAGCTACCTTAACTCCTTCGGAAGGGGATTGAGTCCTGTTAATCTCCCAGTAAAAGAGTTGTCTGCAGGAAAGGAGAGAGGAACCTATGCTCAGCCTGTTCATTTTTAATTTCTACATGAGCATGCTCTGTATGGGCAACCTAATTCAGACAAGCCCCTAGCTAGGGAATTAGACTGGAAATCAGGACACCTGGGTTCTATTCTTGACCCTAACACTGGCCTCCTATGTGACTTTGAGCAAGTATTTCAGCCCATTCCACTCCTTTCCCCTCACTGGCTACGTCTACACTAGAGAGTTTTGTTGACAAAATCCATGGAGCATCCACATTACAAATGCATTTTGTTGACAGTATACTTACAGAATGTGGTACTTCTGTTGACCACTTCTGCTATTCCCTCAGGAGGCAGAATGTCTTTCCTGACACAATGTGCTGGCAGAAAGGCAGTGGGGACACTCAGGTGGGGGACCTTCTGTTGGCAGATAAATCTTCCATGGCACCAGCCAGCTGGCCTGGGAGGTGCCCTGTCCACAGTAATCAGCTTTATTCTCCCTGCCTCCAGCCAGCCTTACAGGTGCGAGGAGACCCAGAAACCCTGTGGCAGGAAGTGGAGAGTGGGGAAGCTGCCCTGCAGTACACTGCTCCTCTCAATGTTCCCACAGCCACTGCCTCCTGCACTCTGGTGTGAGGGTGAGCCAAACTGTGAGCCAGCCAGCTGGCAACCCCTTGGGGCCCTCCAGGGAGCAGCTGGAGGGGTCCCAGGATGCGCCCTCCAGGCACAAAGCACTGAGCGCTGTCCCAGGCTGGCCCGAGATACAGAACTCCTCAGCCTCTGGGCCAAGGAGGAGATGCTCTTGGACCCCACAGCCAAGAGGAGAAATGCCCCAGTGGACACCCAGCTGGCCAATGCCCTGGTGGCGCAGGGCCAACTCACCCACACCATGGAGCAGGTGCAGGCGAAGGTAACGGAGCTGCTCCAGGGGTATACCCAGGCCCACAATACAGGCCAGAGGATGGGGCAGAAGCCACAACCTGCCCGTAGCAGCAAGAGCTCCACCACCTCCTGAGGAGTGAAGACACCTCCCCTCTGACAGCCACCGTGGACACAGCCAAGGAGGTGCCCCCCACCCACAGAGCCAGAGGAGGAGCATTCCAGGACCCAGCCAGAGCTGGAGGCAGACACAGGGTCTGAGGCCATTGGGGATATGCTCATGATTACCCTGGACTTGTGCCCCTTGAGCCAGGCCACATCCAGGGCATCCCTGAACTCTCTGAGGGACCCTGCAGTAAGTATCCCATATAACAGACACCCCAGGGCATGGAAGGTGGGCACAGATGGGACATGCTGCAAAACTCACCAAGCCAGCTCATGCTGGACCTCGTGCTGCAGTCTCAGCATGTGGAACTATGTGCAAGGCACTGTGTCCCACCTGGACCCAACAGGCAGTCCCCTGGCGTAGGCACCAACCTGCTGCCAGCCTCATGGGATTCCAGCTGAGCTCTAGGTCGCAGGGGAGGAAAAGCCCACCAGCCCCTGTCATGGCTGGAAATGGACCAGACATACAGGCAATGGCCTGACCCCAGACACACCACCAAGAAGTGTGGCTCCTGGCATGCGGGCAGGTCTGCAGGCAACAATCAGGACCCACTCCCACAAACAGTGCTGCAAGCTGCGTGCATGTGTGGGGACCCCGGGGCAGGCCAGGCTGCCCCAGCCCACTTGCCATCCATGTGGTCAGACACTCCCCTTAACCACTAGTCCATCAAGTGGTGGGGGGCACACAATGGTCAGCCTGGACCCCAAGATACCATGGGGTCCCCAGGTGGCAGGGCCTACCATGCAGCACATGCCTGTGCTCCTGGGACATCCCTGTCCCTCAGCTCAGGGTGCAGTGGCTGCTGCTCACAGTGGGTAGGGGTCAGGGCCTTAGGGGCTGTGTTGCATGAATGACTCAATATCTCTCCTCTTTGTCTTCCTTCCAGCTGCACCATCTGAAGGTTGAGCCACCTCCCCCAAGGACCAGCCAGCCCCACCTTGGCATCAGACTGAGCCAGCCCTGAACTTCGACCAGAGCAAGCCATCACCCCACCACCAAGAAGGCGGGCCTGCAGCCAGAAGGGCCCCACCCAGATAAGAACCTCCTGCATGCCCACAATGCCACTCTCTGGAGGCTCACTGACCTGCTTGAGCAGAAGGTGCAGGAAAACTGGGAATGGCAGGCATGGGAACAGGAGTGTCCCATGGGCATGGAAACACTGATGTACCACTTTGATGCTGCCACTGGAGTCTGTGGGACCTCATGTCCCAGCCACCCATGGCTGCAGCCGCCATTCCCTCTGCCATCACCGCTTCACTCTCCCTGCCCCTTCCATCTCTGCTGCCCTTCCCCCAGGCATGCTGCAGCTGCTGCAGTGGGTGATGGCAATGGCCAGTCCCCCTGCTTCCCAGGTCCCCCCACCATGCCCACCCCATTGCCATGCCTGCCCCCTGCCAAGCCCAACCCTGCCAAGCCCCACTGCCTCTGCATTGCCCTGTGCTCCCGGCCCCACCCCAGCCCTGATGGGGACCCCAAACCTTGGCAGGAGGGGATACCAAAGCCAACACCACTTGGGATCCTGCTCCCCCACAGGGTCATGGTTCTCCACCCCATCCCTGGACTGACACCCCCATCCCCTGTCCCAAGGCCCTGCCCATGGTATATAGTTCTATATTATTACATTTTGCAAATAGTTTTTGATGTCACCGTTTATTTTACACATTTTTACATGTTGACGAAAAAGGGTTCTTGATTCACCCCCCATACCTCTTTATTGGGAGGGGCTGGGAAGGAGTAAGGGGCAAAGGGAGAGACTGTGGTGGGAACAGGGTGGGGCTGTGGGAGTGCACCGAGGTGCCCTGGGGATGGTCATTGGGGGCTGTGGGAGAAGCTGTCCCATAGGGCCTCCCAGATCTACACCTCGTCCCTGTGGGCTTGCCAGACTGCTGCTGTGGACAGCTTCTGCCCCTCTCCCGGGAAGAAAGCCTCCCCTTTTGCCTCCACAAGCTTGTGGAGGGCACAGTATGCAGCCACTACTTGAGATACATTGTGCTCCCCCACATCCAAGTGGGAACGAAGGCATCTAAAACATGCCCTGAGGTGGCTGAAGGCACACTCCACCTCATTCCGTGCCCAGTTTAGGCAGGCATTAAACAGATCCTGGCTTGGGTCCAAGTGGCTGGTGTACGGCCTCATGAGCCAGCGCATGAAGGGTTAGGTGGCATACCTCACCATGCACAAAGACATGCCCATGTCCCCAACCACTTGCATCCTCTGGAATAAGTCAGAGTTGCAGAACACCCTCATGTCACATGCGCAGCTTGATCACCTGACATAAATGTTGAGGAATTGTCCCCGGTGGTCGACCAGGCCTTGCAGCACCATGGAGTGATATCTCTTGCAGTTGATGAACCAGGCCACACTGTGTTCCAGGGCATGGATGGGGATGTGGGGCCTGTCAATCACCATGAAGCAGTTGTGGAACCCCAGGATGGCGAAGCTGTCCATGACTGTGTCCAGATCTGTAAGGAAGACAGCCCTCCAGAGCAGGGGAGTATTGATGGCTGTCAATGGGAGGAGACCAAACACAAACATCAGGGACTGATGGAAGAGGCCTCTGTCCCCTTCACCCTGAGCTCTCCGGGAACCCCCCATGTGAGGCTGCCTCCCTGGCAGCAGGGTGGTGCGAGGGTGGGATGGCACGATCCCCCAGGGATGGGGCTTCCCCCAACACCCTGACCCTGCCTCCTGAGGGCCCCCTTTGGATAGAACACCCCCCTCCAAATGTGCAGTGCCTGCAGCCTGTGAGTGCCTTACCTGCATGAGGGTGGTCTCGATAGTGGACTTCCCCATGCCGAACTGGTTTCTGGCAGAACGGTAGCTGTCCAGGGTGGCGAGCTTCCAGAGGGTGATGGTGACCCACTTCTCCAAGGGGATGGCGGGCCACAGATGGGTGTTCTGTCTGCGGAGGACAGGGGTGAGCCAGGTACAGAGCTCCAGAAAGGTCTCTTTTCTCATTTTGAAATTCTGGAGCCACTGCTGGTCGTCCCACCGCTCCATGAGCAACCCGTCCCACCAGTTGACACTGGTGCTGTTCCCTCCAGACCTGCCTGATCATCCAGAGGGGTGAGTGCAGATGGACCCCTATGGCACCTAGGGTGTGCTCTTTGAAGCTGGTGGCAGGCAAGTCCCGCCAGAGGAGGTAGAGGATAGCTGAGGGGAGTTTGAGCCACAGTTCAAGCAACTCTGAGTGGGTCCAATGCAAGCCCAGGGCCTGCTCTGGCACCATGGCTATCTGGAAAGCATAAACTCTCACAAACTCACAGTAAGTGTGTGAGCCTTGCAGTAGCTGTGCGATCCCTCAACAAGGTGGGCAAGTCTCATCATGGGAAGTGGGGTTGCATTAAATTAAACAGTCGCTGCACCACTGTCGCCCTCAGTACTCTTGGCAGTCACAAGGAGTAGGAAGTTGATGGAAGAGTTTCTCCCCTTGACCGCCCGCTGTGTAGATGATGGCAAAAATCAATTTTAGATACGTTGACTCAAGCCGTGCAATTCTTCTTGCTGGATTTGTGCATCTACTATTGATTTTATTTCCTAGTGTAGACCTGGTGTAGGCTTAGTTTAACCATAACTGCAGTTTCCATAACCACACACACAATTTCTGTAAGTTTTTATGCTCATTAAGGTGAAGAGTAGCGATAAAGCAGGACCGATAGTTCTTTATTCTCTGTTACTAGGGACTAGAAGATCATGTACCATCCAGGTCAGATGTAATACAAGAAGTAAGAAAATCTGACACTATCATTGATTTACTCTCTTTATACTCCTGTCATCTATACACACTACAGAGAAAGAAATGTGGCTTAAAAATTGCAATTAACCAGCTTTACAGCAGGTTCTCTTAGTTGAGTATTTATTCCCAACATCTCATTCCATTTCTAAAGAAAAAAATCACTCCGAGTTTTAATTAACCCAGAAAATGCAAAGTACTTTCAACCCCTCACTAAAATCTTGGTCTAAATTATGAAAGCATATGCATAAATGTCCTCCTGTAGTTCCCCACACTTCTTAGTCAAGTCTTGAAAGAATGGCAATTTTATCCAATTTTTAAAAGTATTAACTTCCATTTAAAAAGTTCTTTAACCGTTACTGCTTTGTAACTTGAGGAAAAGGTCATTTTGTTCAGAAGGGCTGCATCTGCTTCGTAACTGTTCAACTATCAGGTGGAGTTTCATAGAGGGGTTTGTTTGTTTATATCAGCCCTTCTGAAAAAAAGGCTTTTTGGTTTTTTGTTCGCAAGTTTGTTTTTTTGTTTTTATATATGTATATATATATATATATATATATATATATGCAGCCCTTCTGAACAAAATACACACACACACACTCCTGTTAAATTACGGGAGAGAATGATTTTAGGGGCAGAGTGTACAAAGCAAAGTATGATTACACCAATTAGTTTAAAATGTTTATGGCTGTGTCCCGCAGATGACATTAGCCAAAGTTTGAGGAGAATAAAATAAAAACAATTTCACCTCTTTCAATTTTTTAAAAGTCTTAGGCAGAGCAGGAACATATAAATAGTTTAATCTGTTAACCCAAGTATACAACAGCATAATAGAAACACAGTAATTAATAATACCTTGTCCTTAGAGTGTGTCTTATCTGAGAACCTCAAAGAACTTGACAAAGGCAAGTATTATCCTATTGCACAGGTGGGGAAACTGAGGCACATCCTGGTTAAATTAAAAGTTGCAATGAGACAAGACGAGAGCCCACTAGAAACCACTAGACAAGGCTGCCCCTCAAGAATCAGACTCTTTCTTTTCATTATATCTGCTTTTTAAAAATGTAATTATATTTTTAAATTATCTTCTGTGATGTCATCAAGAGGTTTTTAAGCATATGTATTATCAATAATATTTAGAATCTGTCTCTTTAGCCAGTTTTCAAATAGGGCAATATGCTCATTCCTATGCAAGACAATTGTATCCATAGGAGTTACATGTGTAAATTCCTACACATGGATACTAGACAGTACCCTGAAGGTGCAGATTCTGACCTCTGATAGGCAGATGCATATCACTACACATCTTGTACAACACACAGCCGTTGCTTTTGCAAGAAAAGTGGAGATACCCACATCTGAGATCAGAATGAACGCCCTAAATTGAGACAGTTAATCCCTCTATAATGGAGCAAAGAACAGATTTTCTTATACCTATACCACTCTAATATCCAGAGAATATGCTTAATTAAAATCTGGCTATACATTTTTAAAGATAAAAAACTAAAGAA
This sequence comes from Carettochelys insculpta, assembly GCF_033958435.1. Lineage (NCBI taxonomy): Eukaryota > Metazoa > Chordata > Testudines > Carettochelyidae > Carettochelys > Carettochelys insculpta. Next base: position 22,723,319 of record NC_134150.1, read on the forward strand.
ATGAGCTAATTATAGCGTATAGTATTCTGCTAGGTATTTTTTAAAAAAATAATTCACTTTTCTAACCAGGCCAGTCCCTTGAGATCCAGTTCCTCATTCATAAGAAAGTCCCCAGTGGGAGTTAGCAGGAATCCCTCTTAGGAGGAGAAAATATATTTTGGAAGAGCAGCCTTGCAAAGATAACCCTGCATTGCATATATCAGTATGGAAGCTGGAATATGAATTCTAAGGATGCAAATTTTCCTCTGCAATAATTTGCAAGTTTGTTATTAGAACTACAGCTAACGTCTGTGCAAAATAATCTTGTATTTTCATTATTAGATTTTTTTAAACAAATTATTTTGAAATTTTGCTTTATTTAATGCATTTTAAAGGTGAGTGCTCTTTCTTTTCATATGCAACACCCTTTAAAAGTGGTGATTAGATACTAATGGGAGGTAATGGACTAACTGATCGCCACCCACAGGTAACCCACAGGCAAGGAGAAAAATTATTCTGCCAAGATTATTTCACCAAAGTTTCCTGTATTTTTCCATCTGAGTACTGACATAGGAAGGTGATAGGTGCTTTGGGAATACAATAGAGGGGAGAGCAGGGAGGCTGGGTCCCAGCAAGGAGGCAGGGGAAACTCTTCCAAATCTGCAGAGCTTGGACTGCTGGATCTGTCAGGAAATCAAGCATGTCTATGGGAGCCTTTGTCTCCACACAGCTTCATGGGCCTCCTCCTTCCTGACAGTTTAAGCAGCTGTGCAATAGGAGGCACCTCAAGTCTTATGAGGGGAAAAAGAGGAGTGGAGGGGAAAAATCACGCTGCTTGGAGCCTCATTAATTTTCACTGAGATTTCCACATGCTGATTTTAAGGGGGAACATGCCTCAGAGACTTCCTAAGACTTACTTCCTGGCTATATAGAGTTCAGAGACCAGGACCTCTGCGGGTGGCTGGGCAGGAGCATACAGTGCCATTGACTTCCATAGAGTCTGCCCACTTTTTGTGGCTTTCTGTGTACTAAGTTACAGGGAGCGTCCAGACCAATCTTCAAGAGAGTTGTCCACATCTGAGTAGAGAAGAATTAAATGAATGGTTTAATCTGCGCCACTGGTGGGAAAATGTTGTCTTTGCAGATGGTGCCCCGCTGCATTCTGGACATTTGTGGCTGATTCTGCCGTATTACTAACTTATCGGACTAGTTATACGCACCAACACTTGTCAGTACATGAAGTGTGACAGAATTGAGTAGTTCAACCATGACCCAGTGTGCGGCTGGCCTGTGTGGGGGACACAGAGTGGGAGAACACCAACAGCTCCTCACACAGCCATTGATAAAGGCCAACCAAACTGTGCATGGGAGGGGGCAGCGTCAGCTCCATCTCTGCACTCCACTACAAATGATGTGTAGAAGGGAGGGCAATGGGATGAGCCATGGCCCCCACACCCATGCACCAGCTCACTGGCTGCATGTACACGTGCATTCCTCTTTGGCAAGAGGTATGCAAATAAGGGAAATTGAAAATGAAAACAAGGTGCAGATTTGCATATCCAGCACCTCATCCAGCTTATTTTGAAATAGCTTTTGTCCAAAGAAGAAAGCCAGTGCAGCCACTGCTCTTTTGAAAGTAAACCCCATCTTCGAAAGAATCCTTCTTCCCATAAAAAAAAGGGAAGAAGGATTCTTTCGAAGATGGGGTTCACTTTCGAAAGAGCAGCATCTACACTGGCTTTCTTCTTTCAAAGGAAGCTATTTTGAAATAAGAATATGCAAATGAGGTGCCAGATATGCAACTATGCATCTCATTTGCATTATCAATTTCCCTCATTTGCATACCTCTTTCAAAAGAGGAATGCAGGTGTAGACACAGCCACTGTGTGGGACCAGCATGCAAGCAGTACTATACCACGCCTCATTAAGGAGCACAGCAGCCATGGCTGCGCATTCCCCTGTGCAGCAGGGAATGTGATGAGGAACCTGTCCTATTGGGTGCATGCAGCAGTGCCCTTTCCTCTGGGCTGTGTGCCACCTGCAACCCTGTCCTGTGAGAAGCAGAGCTAAGCTGCACTGCAGGATTATCAGGTTGGTTGTTACCCATGACTATCGGCTATTGGCCGCCAGATAAAGGCAATACAGTTCTGTTACTGCGAGAAAAGACTGTCCCTTTCTGGGCAGCGTCTTTTGACCGGGGATTTGGACAGACAGAGAAACATCAGTCAGCTTCCAGCTGGTAAGTTTTCACCGAATGCTCTGCCTAGTGGTGGAGGGTAGAGTTTGTTTCCCTGAGGAACATTTCCTGCCAGCAGTGCAGCGCTCCACAGTTTGCAGGGAGCTGGAAGCATTTTTACTGAGACCGTGTTCCTCCAGTCCTGTTCCGGGGCTTGTAATGCCCTCTGGCTCCAGGCCCATGTTGATCTAATGGATCTCCCTGTTCTCATTTTTCTCAGCTGATGGGAACCCTCGGGACAGGGGATGGAAGCCAGTCCAGGGAGAAGGGCGTGCTAAAGTACATGCTGCTTGGAGTAGCATTCGCCTGTGGGTTTCTCAAAGGGTTTGGGTGGTGGGGTTGGGTGGGGGGAAGAGTGGAATGGTATGAGAAGAGGGGCTCTGGCAGTGTCTGCAGTGGGGCTATTCCACCTTTTTCATTTATGCAGCCCTCAACATTTTCAAATGGAGGTACAGACACGTGTGGCAATCTCAGATATAGTCTGCAGACCAGCAGGAGTCCATGAACCACAGGTTGAAAGGCACTGCTCTACAAGAAGGAAAGCAATAACCTGTTTGGCCCCACCAGTGCTGCCCCCGTCCAGGGTCCTCTCAGTTTTGGCTTCATCTCTGTTCTCACCTTCCCAACCTCACATGTGGCAACCAGCCTCTACGTCTATGCACGGGCACAAGAAGCAGCTACCAAGTGCCTCAGAGCCTTGTCCTCTCCCCTGTCCCATCTCCAGCCATGGCCATCCTGATGAGAAGGAGGAGGATAACAAAACCAGAATAGTGTGAAGTGTGGGGGGGTGATATTACTTCCTGCCACCTGAGATGTAAACTGGAGCGGACCCCTACAGCTGCTGGATCCCACCCTCTACCCTTACAACCAGCTGGCCATACTGAATTTATCAAGGGTCTAACCTTACTGACCTTAAATTCATCCATGGTGTAAACAGACACAACTCTACTGAAGTCAAGGGAATCAGAGTTCACTTGGGCCCAGGGCTTTAAAAGAATACTAAGGGGTCACGACTGGCCCCACACATCAGTTTGTCCAACTCTCTCAAGGGTTGTTTGCCTCCAAAGCTACTACAGGGAAGCCTCACTCCTCCTCAAGGGCAGGATTTCTTGAGGGTGGGAGAGGGAGGGATGGGAGAAAACAGCTGTGCCTACTGGGATGCCTCTAGTTTTTCTTGGTGTTCCCTTGACGGTCAGGGAATGAAGGAAAAGTACACAGCTTATGTGCATGCCTCTCATTCTTGGCTTGTAAGCAGATGGGGCAGGGGAATAATTTTCCATCTTTGTACGTTCCCCTCACTCCCTCAACCTCTGGGGAGTGGGAAGAAGAGCAAGAGGTGTCCTGGTATGCAGGACTTCTCCGCACGTCCCAGCTCTCCCAAGATGGCACCTTTGCCCATCTGATGGTTAGAAAATGAACTTGTTCACTGCCATTTTCTGCCCATTGGAGGTATATGCATGTTTCTCTAGACAGGTGCGGTGTCCTAGATGTGATGGATTTCCTCTTTTGTACAAGACTGGGAAGTGCAGGCCATGTTCTGATCAGTGGGAAATGACCTTTACCATATTCTTTTATCCACATGCTTTTCACTCCTCATTTTTATTTATAAAGTAAACAAATAGCTAAGTGATTCTTCAGTGAAAAAATCCCACAGGTGCCTTTCTGCTTTCTTGACCTTGAGGCCGTATGGTAGATTGACCCAGTGGATTTAGTCTGTTGCACAAGTGAATTGTGAAGAAAACCTTTAAACGATCATATTTTTAAAAATTGGAATTCTTCTCTGTAAATTAATAACACCACCTCAGATTATTACAGCAAAGATTTATTTTTAATCTAATTTACTTTTCCACTGTTTATGCTGAAGGGGAATGTTGATTTGGTTTTTTTGTTTGTTTGCTTTTTAAAATCCTGTTTAAACAAGAAGTTTAAAAATGATCCTTATATTGGTCTTATGTCTTACAGAAGGTTATTTTTACATAAAAAATAAACACACGTGGGGCCAGTTGTGAACCCTCGGTATTCTTTTAGAGCCCTGGGGCCAAGTGAACTCTGATTCTCTTGACTTCAATAGAGCTGTGTCTGCTTACACCACACATGAATTTGAGGCCTAGATAAATTCAGACCCCCGAGTTCTAACTGGAGATAATGAGGCACAAGATAATGATTGCTGGAAAGAGAAGCTGATTGGCTGCAGCAATCAATAAGTGTTTTAATTTAAATTATTTCATTCAGGAGAAAAATACCCAGCCATATGGTTTTCTTATAAGCAGGAGAATATACCTGTGGCTGAATGAGAAAGAGAGTCCAAATAATCTTACGGTAAGAGCTGGACTAAGGCTATTTGGGGTACTAAGAACTCCATGTGGCACAGCCCCTCTCTTTAACACAATCCCCACCTTTGCAGTTGCAGGAGTGCCTCCGATAAGGCATGACCTATCACCCCAGTGCCTATAACATACACGCAGCTTGGAGCAGCAGCACGGCTCCTGTCTCTACAGAGACAAAGGAGTAACAGCAAGGTCACCCTCCCCAGGTATGTCCTCAAGCATTGGAGTGCAGCTCCATGGGTGGGTAGAACAGGCCCCTATCTTCTTCTTATGCTGTACAGACTCTTCTGCAATGATGGAGACAGAGGTTCCCTCCAGAGCAGGGAATCTCACACACTGTGCAGCAAGGGGCAGATCAGATCTCTGAGAGACCCTGCTTCTGCCTTTTTGTGCACTCAGGCAGATCATGTCATAACATTGGTTAGTCAAGTCAGCCTGAGGTTTTGTTTTTTTTTTCCACAGCCATGATAGGCTAGAGATTTTCATCCTTCTACACCCCTCCACAACTCACTATCACAGGACTCCAGGAACAAGATCCTGAGGCTTTGATCCATAATGCTTATCCTTAACTCAATCCTGGAAAGAATGCCAAGCCTGATTTTGCATTCACTGCCTATTCAAAAGTCCCCTGACTACAGTGCGAGTTTGAACAGATAAGGAATGCAGGATCAGGCCTAATATTTGAAGTTATACCTGCCAAGATAGGGGATAATCAAACTATAAATTTCAACATTACATGGATTACCACAGGGTCTGGAAGGAATTGTGTTTCCTCCCATGTACTGTATCCCATAATTGTCCATGTGCATTGTAGGGTTGAAGAGTTTGCATTTTTATGAAGCTATAAGTATAAACTACTGCCAGAAGCAAAATACTAGATTTGATGTAGCACTGCTGTGATCAGCTGTAGCAAATCCTACACTGCTATATTCAAATATACAGTAGGAATTCTGTATTTAATTAATACAGAACTTTTCATACATGTAACTATTTCATGATATTCTGTTTTACTGACACATACAGAAACAGTTAATAGAAAAAGAACATTGCTTTTTTATTTTAAACAGTGTATACTCTGTATATTACCCTCTCAAGGAATTGAATAAATATCACAGACTTTATAGATCTAGTAGCCTTTCCAGTGAACAACACAGCAGTCATGCTTCACAGAAAAGGGATAACATCCTAGAGTGCAGCTGATAAGAGCAACAATTTACAAAGCAGGAGATCTGTTATGCAGTGAAAGCTTTATTACCATGACTTGATGTTACATCTACAACACATAAGGGTTAATCATTGCAGCAGTTTGCAGCTGGCTTGTGCTCTCTGGAGAGTCATAGCAATGGACTTCTGTGTGTAAGACAAGGTCAGTTTTGTTATCCCTGGGTCAGAAGGTCACGTGATAACAGAATTCTGAAACTTAAATTCCTAAGAGGCACAGGTGCCAAACCCATTTTGTGGTCTCTTGTAGAGCTCTTCTTGTGGTTTTTATTCTACTACATAAAAACACATACATAGCTCTGTGGTATATAATTGGATGGAGAGTTTTCAGAGCTACCCATCAGCATGAGTTTTCTGTGGCAGCACTGGGTTCATAAGATTGCTGGGAACATGTAACATTGCACGGGAGACTTGTTCTTAGTGGACTGAGAAAAAACAGCAATAGGCTCTGAGATCAATGGCTAAGTCTGGTGAGAGTTGTTCAGAGCTTCCCACTGGTTTCAGTGGGTCTGTTTATGAGAGTAAAGTTGTGATCAGACCCTAAATATTTTACTGATCGTTATCTCATTTTCTCACAGGAGAAAAAAAATCAAATAAGCAAAACTTTAAAGTTGCTTCTGAGGATTAATCTTCATGCCTTGTCAAAGAGGAAACATTTTAACAACAAGCCGCTAGGAATGTTCATCTGAATGGAAACCTCTAGGTACAGGGATGTAAGTTTATTGGAGAACATTGTCTAAATTTATAGTTTGCATTTAACCCATATATCTGTTTTATATGCATGTGTCAAAAATTAATATATGGCAAACTTCACCAACAGTTTTAGGAGATGCTAAAATATAATAAAATCAATAACGATGTTCTGGCAGAAATGTTTCTGTTGCTGCGGGTGGTCAGGTTCAAAGGGCAAGTTCTGACCATTTCTCCTTCCCTTCCACTAGAGAAAGACCCTCCCCTTAACTTCAGATCTCTAGGGAGAGGGTAATTTAAGCTATACTTGATGTAACCTATACATCACTGTCTTCTGGACCAGCTTTAAAATTAAACTCTGATGTACAAAGTTAAACAAAAATGAGATAAAAATTGGCAGGGGTTGAAGAGGGTCAAAGTAGTCAAAACACAAGGTAGACTATTGCTTCTTTTGATTTATGTTATTCTGTACTCTAAAAAATAATATCACAACTCTCACTGAGACTTTTTCACGGAGAATAGCATACTCTTAATTACTTTTCTATGGACTACCATGCTTTTGGTTTGGGAGATAAAGAAATTATTTTTTAAAACATCTTCATTTGAAGAGAATATTCAAATTGTTTTAAAAAAGCATTTTTTGCAACATAAGCAACAATATAAGCAAATAATGGGGTTTTTCTTTGTTTCTTATAACTGATACATACAAATCTATATTGAGTTATTCTTTTGTGTTACTCCTTTTAAATGCAAATAATATTACTATATACCACAGCCATGTGCACAACCATACTGCATAGAAGTAAGAGCATCCAATGCATGTTTCCTTTTACCTATTATGTTTACTTATTGCACAATTTTTCACTAAAAGTGTAGTACTGTATAAAAAAGGCAATCAAATGTAGAGTATTTCTGAACTCATTCAAGAAAGGCCTTGCAGGAAGGGACAAATCTTTGAAGCTCTATTCCTAGCTCTACATCTTGATAGATTCACACGGTTAGTGTGCAAATAACATGCAAAATCCTGTGAGATTGTAATCATTCTCAATAATATGCCAATGAAATAAACTACCATCCAATGGAAATCAAATCAAATATTCCTATGCCAGTCCAACAGGAAATACAAAAAGGAGTTATATTGACTAATTTACCTCACTGATGTGAGAATGCAGAGATTCCAGTCTTAGAAAGGCTAGCACATAACATGAAATACCTGTCTATAATGTTTGTTTGAAATATAATTGTTGCATTTTTCAAGTTTTGATATAATTTAAAAGCAGAGACAAGCAAAGTACCTAAGCAGATGCCTAACATTAACCATGTGAGCAGTTACAGTCTAAAATTAAGAAGAACAAGAAGTCCTGTGGCACTTTATATATTAACAGATATTTTGGAGCATAAGCTCTTGTGGGCAAAGACCCCCTTCATCAGATCTAAGTTTCTAAGTATCTAACTTTGCAGTTCATTAAGACACATAGGATATGCTTAATTTTAGAGTATCAGAAAGGTAGCCATAGGGTCTGTATCTTCAAAGACTCATGCATTTGATGAAGCAGGTCTTTGCCCACGAGAGTTTATGCTCCAAAATATCCTTTAGTCTATAAGGTGCCACAGAACTTCTTGTTGTTTTTGAAGATACAGACTAACATGGTTACCTCTCTGATACTCTAAAATTAAGCATGTTCCTATGTGTCTTAATGAACTGAAAACTTAGATACCAGTGTGATCAAGATCTTAGAAATACTTAAGTTAGACACATGTAAAATCTGATAGCAACACTCCAAATTGTAGCAGATGTCTGGGGATCCAGATTTTTATTTTAAAAGCCAAATTCCATTAATGTAGTAACATCAAAGATAACGATGATTCTATGTTAAGTCAGCTGTGACCTATTTGCCAATTAATACATATTGCTTATTTGTTCCGTCTGTTTCATATTGAAAGGCTAAACTATGCGCAAGCAGAACATATCTTATATGTGGGACTTTACAGGACTGATCCACGTACCAGATATGTTTTGGCAAACAAGACTGCTAAGAGATTAAAAAACTCAATTATCATACCACACATGGTGTTTGGTGATCACAGAGGATGGAAATGAAATAGATATATAAATAGCAAATTGTTTTAATAGGTATTATGAGCAAAGATAAGGATCAGATGTTGTAATGAGTCTGTAACTTGTGTTTTAGTGTGTCAGACCATCTGGGTTGAACAGTATTACAGTGTTTTCTGTGGTACCAAATCAGACTTGAAAAACATAGATTTCTTTTAGGCTTTCCTAGGTCAAATAGAGGACTGTTCATGGCTTTCAAAAATGATCATAGTTATTTAAAGCAGGGTTAGGGAGTAATTGTTTAGGATATCATGGCAAGAAAAGACCTTCTGATATCACATTTTCCCCACCCATACAACACACAGGACAATTTCTGAAGGAAAGATGCAGCAACAACAGCTAAGAAAATGCTCAGGGCCTCCAGAAAACGTATATGCCATCTGACCGTTTACAGAATTTTAGAGCACATGCTCTAAGTGTAAGAGCCAGCATAAGACCAGTGACTACACAGAAATCAGGTGAAACAAAAACAAGAAGCTGAAAAACAAGGGGTAGAGAATGAAGTAGGATGATTAAAATGACAACTTACCTATTAAAACTGGTCCTCCATCAGTTATGCTGAATGGAGAAAAAGCTTGAATTTGTTTGAAGGCTGGCCTGTGAAGGAGCAAATGATCCACTTTACCAGGTTAACATTTTGCTACAGGATTGAAAATCGCACATTCAGGTTTTCAGATGGGCAGTCTATCTGACAGTGTGCTTTGTACATACATGTAGTTGCTGATACTATGAAAGAACTGTGCTAAGCCAGAAGGACATTTGTTTGTGACTTACCCATGAAGCATTTCAGAGTTCATCCGAGGGAGAAGTGCCTGAAAGAGAAAATGGACAAATTTGTTCTTTGTTTCACCAAGTAGTTGGTCACTGGTATTTGATACTTTTTACAGATTTTGTACCATGTATAATACTGTCATCTTAGACTAAGTCTGTCAATGGCGCTCACACATGCATATTTGCCAGGGGTCTGTGTCACAGTCATTAAAATCAATGGAAAATTTCCCTTGGCTTAAATGGGCTTTGGATCAGACCCCTTGCTACTCATCTGACCCAAGATGAAAGATGCTTTAATTTCAATCCAGTTATCTCTGAATTTCTCAGTTCATTTCACTTTCATATAGTGTAGATGCCAGCAAACAGCCTCTGCATTCTTTAAGTGCTAACTAAACTTCAAACCCTTGTTGTCACCAGTTTGCAAGAGCACTGTCAGGAACATGCTGCTGAGTGCACTATGACTTATTGAAACTTTACTGTTTAGTTGAATCACTGCATAGCAGACATGCCTCCATCTATGTAACAGCACACAGTTGGGTCTACAATCTAATAACGTCCTCTAAGTCAGTGTTTCTTAAACTTTTTGAGACCATGGAACGCCAAACAATATTTTTTATGTGGAACACCTATGAAAATGTTCTTAAAAAGTGTTGTCCAACTAAAAAAGATACCAAACAGCAATATATACAGCACAACCAAAATGAAGTAATTTAATCAGGTGTCACAGAAATGAAGAGGTAACATTGCAACTGAGTTTAATAACAGAAAATATACACCATCGGTGTATGACACCAAAACAGTATCAGAAGCTCATAGCACAGCTGTGAGTTGTTCACAGAATACCAATGTTCTGTGGAACATAGTAATTGGTATTTGTTGAGACTGGAGGATCAGGCATGTTAACACAAACAACTTACAAATAGCCATAATCTGCAGCAAGAAACTGATCCCCGCTACTGGAAGGTGAATAAAGGGAAATGTATGGCCATTAGTAACTTATAATTTATTATTAAACAGCTGGAGATTTCCACCTAATTAGCTTTGTCCCTTCCATTGTGTACTTCCTCTCCCTTTTCTGTTCTCTTCTCCAGCCCTTACCATATAAGTCATGATTTTCTCTGTCTCCCTATGTCCTTTCTCCTTTAAAACTGATAAAAGGTACTCAGTTAACAGCAATGCGAAGCCAGATCCTCTCTTTAACCACATAACAGGTACAGCATGGGCAGCACCTCCAGGCTACCCTGCCAATGTGCCTCACCTCTTCTCTGGTGGGACCAGTTCAAACTTGCTGCTCATTTAGTCTTTGGCTTCTCTGTACCAGATGGACAATAAAGGCGACAGAAACTGGGCATCTTCATGGTGTTTTTTCTCTGGTAAATGCCTGACCTTTAGGCTATACAGAGCTAATTCATTTCATATAGGCCACAGAAGAGGCAATAGATTTTGGCCACTTTGGATCTGAACCACTTGCCAAGAGAGGAAAACTTCAAGTCCCATCAACAATTCTGTGAGCTGTCCAGGCTGCCTGTCAGACTCAGCTGTCTGTCTAGTCTCCTTTGCACACTTTTCTTTCCCTGTGTTCTCACAGCTATTTTTAAGTCCTTGTAAAGCAATCACAGTCACCCTCCTCAGCCTTCCTACCCTATGAGTTCTATTCATATAGATTTGTTTTGCTTTTAGGACCAGCTGGGAAGCTTTACCTGACGTAATGCAGTAATGACTGGAGATCACTTTCTGGAAACTTTATGAACCCAGAATAAATCTATTCCTGAGGTTTGGAAGATCAGTGACTGGGAAAAATGTTTATGGATTATGCATGGTGATGGAGATAAACATTTTATCCACTTAATCTGAAATACTACAGTCTATTTACAAAGAACTCCCTAGGCTCAGTTTTGTGTGATCCTACATTATAAAAACCATGTAAGATGCACAAAGTCAATTGGAGCCAAAGGCTGTGCTGCTCTTAACTAAGAATTCTTGCACAACCTCAACAACTTTGTGTTTTTTGCAACTATGGTGGGTTAAATAAGAATGTCCTAATTTCTACAACTTTCCTTTCATTGCATTGTATAGCACTCAAAGCAAAATCAATTTAATGAAGAACCTTTCCATAACAGACCTTTGAATGAGATGACTGTTTCTAATAAACAACAGCTGTCTGTGGTTTTACTAGTCAAGTGATTCATGTCCTTTGCTCAGAAATGATAAGTGGAACAAATGTTTACTTAGATCAATAGCAGAAGAACAATTGAAAAATAGTAGACTGTCAAAGGGAAATATTTTCCTGTTATCTGATCCTTGACAATTAGTCTAAACTAGTCATATGATGTTAATTGGTATGTTTTTTTTTGATCAACAGACACTATTATCAATAGATTAGTTAGAAGCCTGAAGGACTTATAGGGGTTTGCAAACTACAGCCAGCATGTTGATTCCCAGGGACTGGCAGAGTGGACCTGCTTTTGTTGGGTTTCAGCCAAGATTTGAGCTTCCAAGAAGAATCTCTCCACATTACTGCCTCCTCTTCCTGGTCTCTGGAATTACCTTTCCATACCTTTTAGCATATCTGAGCTGGAGGAAGTGGGCGTCTTTTCTACTGGGCATCTTAGGACCTCAGCTGAGTCTTCAGGAAGCCTCAGGTGCATAAGAACATGGTTTCAGAGGGATGATCTGTGTCAGTTATACTGGCTCCACCAAATTTTACTAAGTTTACTAGCAGGGACTGATTAAATAAAGGAAAAGGTCATTCATAATGCAGCTTCTCAGCTCAGTTCAGGGACACACCTTTCATAACCCCCACAATGTTAGCTAAGGAACCTTGTTACTACTGTGCTCAAGAACTTCACTGCCTCCAAACTAAGCCTGGATGCTCATATATTCGGGGAGTTTTAACACTCCTGTTGCATGGTATGGGCTGGAAGAAGAACTGATCAGTATTAAGCACCATTTGAGGATTCTGATAGAAGGTAGCATCACAATGGCCTGATCCCCATAATAGCATGAAGCAAGAAGGAGAAGTGACATGGAGAACATAAAGAGGTTTTTATAGGTGGCTATGAATGTGAGGAGCCTGTGCTTGTAAATCATTGTCAAATTTATGCTGTTTTCAAATAGAATGATGCTTGACCTCATCCTAACTTTCTTGAGGGGGCAGGAAGGGATTCAATACTGTGCAAACTGTTTGTACAGCCCTAATGCGTTAGAGATGAGCCAAATGAACGGTGTTCTGATCACTGCCTTGATTTGCTTTAGTTGTGTGTCCAGAGTCTTGGTTTGTTGACCCTGAAATTTCACATAATAAAGATGGTATTAATTTCAAAAGATAGCAGGAATCCCATGCTGATGATGCTTTATCTGGGAACCAGGCTTCTGACACTTTGGTGTCTGACCAAAATGATGGAGGCAGGAAGTCAACAAAAAAAAAAAAAACCTCCTATTTTTCAATTTGCCTAAAGGTTTAGTGAAAAAAGAATTCAGAATAATACTATGGGGAAGTGGACTCCTCTTGATGAAAATGTTTTTAGTAATATTTCATTTTTTGTTGTGGCAGTGGTAAATATGGCAGTTTCCTTAGTAAGATGAACATACCTTGAATTCAGAAACTGAAATTGCAAATTTAACTTCGAATTTTCAATTCTATTTATATTTGTATCATTTAAATATTGCTTGTTAGCTATTTTATGTATATATATATATATATATATCCACAGTAGTCTTCTATGTATTATTTAGGCTTCATATCTATTATTTAGTAGACATGTCATAAATATTTCCATAAGAAGAGAGAAAAGTAAGGAATGTAATTTTCAGAAAAACAGCCAAGTTGTAAACTTTAAGGGATTCTTGTCTTCAGATTAAATTACTCATCTGTGTGTTAAATCCCTCTATCATTAATCCTTTAAAATCAGCATTCACTTCATGCAATTCTGGTTGCAATGATTCATTTTTTTTACTCTGTTTTTGAGAGATGGAAGTGTGGTTAAAGAATTGGGTTAGGAAATTTTCATCCATTGTCTGGTTCTGACATAGACTTCCCTCGTGACCTTGAGTGAGTCACCAAGACGGGGATTTTTAAAAGGCAGTTACATATCCAGCCTCTATTGACTGTTTATGGGAACTGGGTTCCTAACTGCTATTTATGTATTTGAAAATCTCCCCCTTTATGATTCAGAGCCTCGGTTTCCCATCTGTAAAACAGAGTAACTAATTCTTTTCTCCCACCCTTTGTCTGCCTTGTAGTTTACACTGTAAGCACTCTTAGGTTATGTTTGTCTTTTAATATATGTGTTGTATAGCGCCCAGTACAACAGGGCCCTGAGCTCAGTTGGAGCCTGTAGGTACTAGTGAAATATAAGCAGAATACCTTTTAAGGCACAAACTAGAATTTTACACTGGGAGAAATGAAGAGGAATAGACGCTAAAACCTGTAGGTTATATGAATAATGCTGGATTTAGCTTGTAAGATTCTTTTAGCAACAAATATTTGATATAAATCTTGAGAGCCTGAATTAAACCAACTCAACTGAGGCTCATTCTTGTGGTTTATTTATACAAAGTATATAAAAAAGGGGAAGTGAGATGATCAAATTACCCTCACAGCATGGAGCTTGACATGGATGTAGACTAACTGAGTCACTGGAGGACTGAGCAGGTGCATTGTTCTAATTATACCCTCAGTCTTGTGAAGAAGGAGCAAACTTCCCAGTTACTTCCCTGGTGGAAATAAGGTGTTATCATCAGCCATCAGCAAATGAGAAGGGAGAACAAGGACAAGGCACCTAGGGGGAGGGGAAGAGAAAAGAGCACATTCATAATAATGTTACTAACCTTTTAAAAATATCCTCGCCAAGCTATTGAAATGCCACTTCCATTGCTCTCCCTTCACGCGTCCATGATGCATGCCCTTCACCCTGGTGGACGACCCAGAGCTCTTTATTAACATTTTTCTCTTCAATAATCTTACAGGGAGAGTTACTCCTCTGGCTTATTTATTTATGAATTAATCAACAACAGGTTCACTAGGAGATACAATGCAAATACCTTGCATAGGTTTAACTCATCCTATACCTCTCCCTCAGGGAAATATGCCTATATGTTCACGAGCATAAATGGAAAGTCTGTACATTGAAACTATGTGCAAGCACATAATATGCAATATTATTAGCCTTTGTATTCCAGGTGAATCCATGCTAGCCTAGCAGCCTCGAGTGGAGTCTGTGTCATATAATTATCAGTATTCTAAGACTGTGGATGTTGTGCTTAACAGCAGGTGAATGGTCCATATCTGAATATTAAATAAAATGCAACCAGATTTCTAAAATCTCTCTGACTCAATGTGTTCAAAGTCATTATTGAAAGCAGGCACTTAGAATCCCACCTCCCTATTCTACTGACAAAGGTTTGCTTTTGGCTTTAATTTCTTTACAGGAGGAGTTTCTGATCTCCCTTTTCTGTCGGCTGTTTGGAGTACCAGTGCTGACTGACCAGAAAGCTGGCTTGCAGCCTAGAGACACGTAGTTTTTGTTGTTGAACAGAGAAACAGACATAGGAGAAAGACATTGTAGTATACCCTTGGCAGATATGCCCAAGCTCTGAGCACTGAAAAGAAGTTTGTTTAGCAAATTATACTTTGTCCTCATGAACTCCAAGAAATTTTGCTCTATGTTGTTGGGTATTTTCTTGTGGCACAAATCAGGGAGAACTGTTTTTGTCAAATGTTTTATTCCTATGCACAAATGAAAGTGGACATAATTTGCTCGAAAACTATTTTTATATTGAATAAATAGTTCACCAATAGATGTTATATAAATTTATTAGGTATAAATAAAAATTAATGAAGAGAACAAAAAACAAAACCTCACTGCCACTCTCGTAAGTAGAAACAGAAGAAGAATAAAAATACCCAATGTAAGGAAAGGAGAATTACTAGACTAAGATTTCCAGGGCCTAGACCATCTCTTATTCTCTGTGTTCACTCTGTACAGGCGCTCTCAGAAGTCCAGAGAGGCCATCTTTTGAGGCCCTAGCAATAATAATAATAATAGACAACACATGAAAACAAATTAAGGTACCAAAAGAGAGACATAGTCCGAATACTTGCCTATTTAACAAATGCTTTTCTAGCCTTTTTCTGTGGGACTTATTGACAAGCAATTTGAAAGCAGTCAACAGGACTAGCCCAGAATCTACAGTAAACGCTTTCATATCTGGCAGCCTGGGACTGGGAGGTTGTCAGATATTCAAATATTCTAGATAATAGAGAAGTATAACCAGCAATGCATAACACTAAAGAAAAACAAGATTAGATATTAAGAAACAAACAAAAATGTATGCAGAGTACATTATTTACCAGCAACAGTCATTGTATGCTTTGAAGTTATATTGTATTTGCCGTATTTATTTATTTATATTTACTTTCACTATACAGTAGACCCCTGACTTATGTATAGGTCACATTCCTGGGCAACCACGCTTCAGTCAAATTTCACCCAAGTTGGGACAGGGTGGAGGAGGGACCCTACTGTCTTTGGGTTCCCCGATCCTGGCTTCCTGCCACTTGCAGGATCAGGGAAACTGACTAGTGCTGCTGTGCCTGGCTCTGGGCTCCTCACCACTCATGGGAGTCAGGAAACTGACCAGTGCGTCAGCGCTAGGTCAGTTTCCCAGTTCCCACAAGCAGAAGGGAGCTGGGAGAGAGGCTGTCACCTGGTTCCTGGCTCCCCACCACTCACAATTTCAACTCATGTTATTGCGAAAAACACATAAGTTGAAATCATGTAAGCCAGGGGTCTACTGTACTGTACTTATGGAAAATATAACTAAAATGTACTTACGGTTAAAATGCCGGTTATTTGAGAGTTCCGGATGATAGAATGCCGGTTATGAAAGAGTTTACTGTAGTCAGTTACTTTATTCACTGTTCTCTTTAGCTATGTCTGATCCCATGTTAGCTATTTTCCTTGTCTATTGTTATATTTTCACCACCCTCAGCCACTGAAGATTGTTCTCTGCATTCTAATTTAAATATAACTTGTACAACAGATCACTTTAAAGCAAAAGCAACTGGTAAAATCCTGGTCTCACTGAAGTCAGTGGCAGCTTTGTCCTTGACCAAGAACCAATATTTGCCCCAATATATATATAATTTGGAGCAAAATAATTAGCTTCTGGGGTGAACACGGCTGACTGTCATGTTGGCTGATTTAAGACTGGAATTTAGAGATGGCAATAGAGGTGACTATTAACCTGAATTTACTCATTGAGCTAGACTGAGCAATGGAACAAACATAAGACTGCAAAGAAAAGAGAAAAGAATAATAAGTCTTGGGAGAACCCTAGAAACCCTCTTAGTTTTTTAGTTCACTTTCAGAACGAGATGTGAGGTTTTTGTGAATATTGATATATTTTACTAGTGGCTATTAATTAAGGCCTCGTGCTGTAGATATTATTTACTCATATCTTCCATTGACTTCAATAGAAGTTTTGCATATTGGGTGGACTGCAGGCCTGGGCTATATATACATTAAATGGAGTCTGAATTTCACATTGGCTTAATGTTGATTGAGACTCATTCTTCATTGTAATCTGAGCAGGTGCTTCTAGGCTCGTAAGATGGCAGTTTTCTAAGATGCAGTCAGTGCTATTTACCTGAGATGCCCAAGTGGCTCATTCACAGCTGTTCTGGTATCACAAGTAGCTACACAATTTGGCAAGATTTTTAAACATACGTCGTGTACCCAGCAGACTAAAACTTCTTCAGCCATTTAGGCCCATTTCTGGCTTTCTGGTAAATCTATACCACATGTTTTACAAAAATGTATAATTCTTCATTTACCTCAGGGAATATAACAGCTCCCATGTAAATAATACCTATTTTGTTTGCCAAATTTCACCCCAGAGTAAACTGACTAGATCTAAACTGCACTCTGGTGGCTGTGTGCTGTTCCAGAAACACAAAGTGGTCTTAAACCTTGTTTAGGCAGTCACTGGAGATTCCTCCTATGTGCAAATCACTGAGCAGCTGAAAGCTACTGTAACTGTAGAAATCCGCACTGCAGCTGGCTACACAGACAGTGGAGTGTGGCTGAGGGAAAAGAATGCAGTCCAGGTTACCTATACCATGGTGATACCCAGCTGCCAGAATAGCCAACTAATACCACAAACAGCTTGTATAGATCCTGCAGCCTTCAGAGGGGTTAGATCAGCAACTGGATGGCCTCTGAAACAGGGAGGCCCAGGGGTGACCACAGCACTTCTTTAAACCTCAGCTGAGGGTCTGGCCCAGTATTTACAACCATGGTGTACAAAGAAGAAAAAGAGGGTACAATGGGTATGTCACTCTTAGCTATAGTGACACAAACAGTGCTAGTATAATGTTTGTTCACATGTCTAGCATAATATACCTTTAGGCTACATCTATATGAGAGGGTTTTTTCCCGCAAAACCAGGCTTTTGTTGGAAAAACCTGTGGCCCATCTACAAAACCCAGCCCATTGGCTGACAGCATCATACCTCTCTCTGTTCAGGTATAATGCCTCTCTCAGAAGTGTTCTGGCAAGAAAACAGCCATGGAGATGCTTTGGGGCCCTTTTGTTGACAGACCGGGCTTCCAGTTCACCAGGCAGGCCTGTTTGCAGATCTTCTGGTTTGCCATTCTGATGAGAAAGGGCCAAGCACTCTGGCTGCTCTCTGTCGGCAGAGTGGATTGCTCTTTCGATCTGCTTTTACATGTAGACACAATCTGTTGACAGAAGTTGTGCTGGGAAATCCCTTTCAACGGTCACTTCTGTCAGCAGATGCTTCTCGTGTAGACGCAGCCTTTGAGTGTATTCATTGTCTTGGATAAAACGAGAACACACAATGTGTTGCTCAAAACTTGTACTGAACAGAAACTATTTTGGCAGTTTTAGGGAAGCCAAGTGAATTTTTTGTTACTTTATTCCTATCATTGTTTGTTTAAAATCAAAGAAAATTATGAAACTTAACATTTGCCACAAAGGATTATCAACTTTGGGAAAAATGCTTACTACCGATTTCCATCTGTGTTCTCTTACAACATTAACATTTTCTTTTTATTAAAAAGTTTTTGTGCCTCCTTCAGAGATGGATGTCACTGGGAAGAACAAACATAAGCAAATAACACACTGACTGATAGTCAACTCTCTGGTCCCCTCCACCAAAAAACAGCCTCAAGTAATTCCATATTGTGAGTTTGTTTTACCGTTTCATCAGTTTTATCCACAGTCTGATAGGAAGCTCTTGCAGTACATCTCTTGGACTGGACTATGACCCTGATGTGACACAACAGCACAGAAGCAGCTTTAACCCTGGTGTAATCTAATAGTTCAAATTGAACAGATTTGTTTTTTCAGTGGAAATAATGACTTCTTGTCACAAAGCAGAGCTGTAGATTACATGTCTGATAAA
Organism: Carettochelys insculpta; assembly: GCF_033958435.1. Lineage (NCBI taxonomy): Eukaryota > Metazoa > Chordata > Testudines > Carettochelyidae > Carettochelys > Carettochelys insculpta. Next base: position 22,742,088 of record NC_134150.1, read on the forward strand.
TGTCTTTGGTATTAGTTTCTCCTGTAACACAACAATTAATTGTGGCTCTTCAGATGATTTCATGATTTAGAGACTTGATGAAAACATTAATAGACACAGGCTCATCACCACGTTTCAAGTTTAAAAATCAATGCTTCTGCTTGTGCATCAATAACAACTATTACTATTTTGGTTACAGTGATCTTTGATAGCTTTACCTTCAAAACACCATATTAAGATGGGTTCCAATAAAGGCTATTTTTCCCCTCTAGATTAATAATTATAATTGATAGTCTGATTGGAAATAGGGTGATTTTACATAATATCCCCATAATCTTAAAGAAAATCTCTAGTGCATATTTCTGACCATTAATTATTACCCCAGCATTTCTAAAGCTATACTAACTATTCAGTAGTTGCACAATGGAGATGAAGCTATGCAACTAAAGCCTGTATTATTACAGATTACAAAAAAGGTGTATAGTCTTACATATGCCTTTCTGAAAATTACTAAAAACTTGCACAGAAAGATACCAGTAAGAGGTGGTTTTCTTTAGCCCCGCTAACTACCATACTTAAAGTGCTGCATGTTACTAACTCCTAGCATTTACAATGAGATAATCATCACCTTGTAGTTCATTGGTGTGAATGCTGGTCAGAGGGCCTGTATTTTATTAACAGAAATAGGGTCACAAGTAAAATACATGCTTGGGGTCAGTGAGCAAATACAAAAGAAGATTAGAGGAACAAAGGAATGTGACTGAAGGGGAAAAGTCCCGCTGGGGGTTAATCTAGCAGAAATGTATCAAAGAACGTAAATGACCTGCTCTTTTGTTATTCATCATATGGGACCTAGTTCCTAAATCCTGCTGATTTCTGTTGGGTAGAACCCCCATCTCCAAAATACTGTCTTTTAATGAATTTTTCTTTACAAGTAACTTTACAGAGGGGCTTGCAAAAATCAGCTGAAAAAGATGTAGATTGTATTTCATGCAATGTCCACAAAATACAAACATTCACATTCATTAAAATATATTTAGAACACTTTATTTGGGATGCCTCTTCTACATTAGAGGCTACAACAGGTCTGGATCTAGGTTGCAAAGTCTGAACCCAGATTTGAATCTGAACTTCAAATTTCTCAGGTGTTTAGATCAAGGCTGTTAGTTCAGGCCTAGCTTTTGAAACAAGTGAATAAAGAAAACAAATAATTTATGATGACATTATGTTGTCACTAATTAGAGTTTGTCTTAAGAAAAGCTGTCCTATTCCATTTCATGAAGAGATGACAGGAGAATCTAGGCAGCAACTTGCTGACTTGTATTATCAGGTCATTCATCAAGGCCAAAATGACAGCAGTCAAGACAACAGAGAGGGTCTTTATCAAGCTTTTGCTGGCTTTCCCAGTTCTAGGGCTGTATTCTACACCTGATACATATTTGTCACTTTCGCTAACAGAAAAAGCAGCATACCCCTTTCACAATGATGCACTTTTCTCAAATTATTTAAAAACTACAGCAGTAAGAAAATTTTCTTTCAGGCATTTCAAATATATTATGTATAAAGCATAAAGCATTCACGTAACTATAAATGTGCAATATACATACTGCACACACTGCATATATATGGATATTCAGGGATTTTGTGTGTGTGCACTTTACATGGAAAACGTATTGTACAATTATCATAGTATCATTAAATCACAGGGAGAAGAAGGGACCAGGATTCAGGACTTGTAGTTTCTGTTTCCAACTAAACCAAAGACCTACTATGCTAGATTTTCTAAAGTAACTTCTGTGCTTCACTTTACCTATCCGCCAATAAGAAATACACAATGTCACTGAATTGAACTGACTATTGGTGGGCCCAATACTGCTCCCTTTGAAAGCAATGGGACTTTTTACTATTGATTTCAACATGAGCCAGAGAAGACCCACAGATGATGATAAACTTGAAACTATGATGAAAGACACTACATGAATACCAAACATGAAAGCATGTGGAAGGGGAGTAATACAGTAGTAACTATAATATAGTTATTTAAATGAGAATATTCTTTCTATAATTGAGACTGAAGGTTTTCATTTTACTTTTCTGTAGAATTAATTTTCACTTATAATATACCCCAGGCAGTGAGCTATCTAGACAGTCCTGTAAAGTGCAGAACACTTTGGCTTCATGCAACAAAGCACACATGTAAGTTAAGCAATGGGGCTGACAGATGCCACGGGCCCCTTGGCAAAATAGGAGGGGGCCCTAGCTCCATGTCGCAGAAGGAGCAGGGTCAGGGGTCGAAGGGGGGGCCTAGGTCATTCATCCCTCAGCACTGGCCAGACCGCAGTGGTCCTTTAACCCAATATATACAGAGTGTCTGACTGAAGATGTACAGCAAAATTGTGCCCATGCATATAATGATTTTCTGTATGAAATAGATCTTGGAAGTGAAAATATCTGTATCTCCTCCAGGTATGGTGGCAAACTGTGCTCATGCAGGGATTCAGAAGTACAAGGCCTTGTTACAAGCAGTTATTCAGGGGAAGAGGGATGTTTTATGTGTCTGTTTTTTGTAATTACTAAGTTAAAAATCACACATTATGAAAACCTTCTCTTAAGGGTATTATATTAATCTCCCCCATCCTTAAAATGCTTTATTCTGTGCGCTATATATTTTAGCATTATTTAACCTAAAGGGTTTTAGAAGACATTGATTAATAAATAATGGATTTAGACATGCTTATAAAATAAGAACACATATTAATACTTGGGAAGCCTGGTAAAAATGCAAAGCACATACTTGTATTAACATGCAAATAATCATTTTAAAAAACCTTTAGTTTAGGGCTCCTTCCATAATGTATCCTTCAACTTGCTGATTAGCTGATGCAGAGAACAGGCCATTAAAATTTGAGGTGCTGGAGTCTTAATGCTTAATTTAGTTAGGAAAACACTCTTTAAAAGATTTCAGGTTTTAATATTGTTGTTAAAATGTAAAAGAAAATAGCATTTTATGAATATAATCTATAACCTTTGCATATACAATGTGGGAAAGAGACATAACATACACGAGGGAGAGTTTTGAGATGGTCTGTATGATGGATAAGAATTTTACTGTGGTACTAACTATTTTCATTGGGATAATAGAAGGAACTTTTTTGACCCACGGAAGAAAAGGAGTTGAAAGTAAATTTACTAATCCTAACCTTTGCACACAAAAAAAATGAATTCTGATCTAATATAGAGGTTCTCAAACAGTGAATTAGACCCCAAAGTGAGTCACAAACCTCTTTGAATGGCATGGTGGGGCAGGTGAATAGCTCAATGCCTTGGCCTTGTAAACACAGGGTTGTGAGCTCAATCCTTGAGGAGGCCTTTCGAGGGTTTGGGGCAGGTTAGATTTGGGGGTGGGGTAGCTCAGTGGTTAGATCATTGGCCTGCTAAACCTAGGATTGTAAATCCAGTCCCTGAGGGCGGGCATTTAGGGATCTGGAGCAAATAGATTAAAAAAAATCTGTCAGGGCTGGTGATAGGTCCTGCTATGAGGGCAGGGGACTGGACCTGGTGACCTCTCAAGGTCCCTTCCAATTCTATGAGATAGATATATCTCCGTATGTTTGTTAATGGCATCACCAGAGCTGGCTTAAACTTGCTGCAGTCCAGGGATGAAACCTAAGCCCCACTGCCCAGAGCCAAAGCCAAAAGGCTTCAGCCCCGGGCAGAAAGCCAGAAAAACCTGTGATATGCTTCAACACAAAAAGGAAGCTTACAAGAAGTGAAAACTTGGACAGATGACTGGGGAGGAATACAAAAACGTTGCTCACACATGCAGCAGTGTAATCAGCAAGGCCTAAGTGCAATTGGGCATTGCAGCTGGCAAGAGATGTGAAGGATAACAAGAAAGGTTTCTGACAGGTATGTTAGCAAAAAGAAGATGGCCAGGGAAAGGGTGGGATCCTAGTGACAGAGGTTTATAAAAATCTAAAATACTCATTGCTTTTTTGCCTCGGTCTTCACAGACAAGATCAGCTCCCAGACTGCTGCACAGGGCAGAAGAGAATAGAAAGGAGCCCTGAGTAGTGAAAGAACAAGTTAAGGACTATTAAGAAAAGCTGGATGTGCACAAGGCCAAGGGGCCAGATCTAATTCATTTGAGGGCACTGAGAGATTTGGCTGATGTGATTGCAGAGCCATTGGCCACTATCTTTGAAAACTTTTTGCAACTGGGGGACGTCCCAGATAATTGGAAGAAAAAAAAAAACAGGTGCAGTGTTCATCTTTAAAAAGGGGGAAGGAGAAGGTGGATCCAGGGACTAGAGACCAGTCAGCCTCACCTCACTCTCTGGAAAGATCATGGAGCAGATCCTCAAGGAATACATTTTCAAACACTTGGGCTGTGACCACACTTGGCCAAAACTTCAAAATGGTCATGCAAATATTGAATATTCAGCGCTTCATTAGCCTTAGGTCACTTCCAGCCGCGGCACTTTGAAAGCGCCGCTTTTGAAAGTGTGCAGCTTGGCATGGCTACACAGGAATCCTTTTCAAAAAGACCCTGCTCCTTTCAAAATCCCCTTATTCCTCTCAGTGGAGGGGAATAAGGGGATTTCGGAAGGAGTGGGGTCCTTTCTAAAAGGACCCCTATTTGGCATGCCGAGCCGCGCGCTTTCCAAAGCAGCGCTTCAAAGTGCTGCGGCCGGAAGTGTCCTAATGGTAATGAAGCGTTGAATATTCAATTCAGCGCTTCATTAGTAATCTTCAAAATGGCCATTTGCATGGCCATTTTGAAGTTTTGGCCAAATGTGGCCACAGCCTTGGAGAAGTGGATGGTGATCAGGAAAAATCAACATAGATTCACCTTGTTTGACTAACCCGACTGTCTTCTATGACGAGGTAACTGGCTCTGTGAAAAAGCAGTGGTTGTAGTGGTCATGATATACCCTGACTTTAGCAAAAGATTTTATACAGGTTCCCACAGTATTCTTGACAGCAAGTTAAAGAAGTATAACTCGGATGAATGGAGTATAAAGTGGAAGAAGGCTGGCTAGATCAATGGGGCTCAATGGGTACTGATCAACAGCATGTCGTCTAGTTGCCAGCCATAATCAAGCAGAGTGCCCCAGGTGATGGTCATGGGTCTTCTTTTTTTCTACAACTCTATTAATGACCTGGACAATAGGATGGAGTGCACCCTCAGCAAGTTTGCTGATGAACTAAGCTTGGGGGGAGAGGTGCAGTGTGTGTGTGGAGCCCATTTCCAAGGGCCTCGGGAGGACTGGGCCTCATATAGAAGGGGAGGGGCCAAGGGCTTCCAGCTCTCAGTGCTGTCTGGATGTCACACATCCCCAAACCCCAGGTCTCAGAGCCACCTGGAGGCTTTGTTCCAGCAGTGATTTAAAGGGCCAGAGGTTCTGGCAACCAAAACTGCTGCAGTAGCAGTTGCAGCCGAGAGTCCCCGCCCTTTTTAATCACTGGGTCCCATGGCAACTGCCCCTTTTGGCCCCCTGTCTGCAGATCTGCTTGTATACCAAAGGCAATTTAGCAATTCCTTCACAGTCCAACTCCAAAGTGACAAGAAAGGATCCGAGTATCTCATCTAATTGTTGCAGAGCTAAATCACTTCCCAGGAAGCACAGAAGTCCATACGCAATAGAATCGCCAATTTTCATTAGACATATTCCTAGAGGTTTCATCCCTGGGCAATCTTTAAATGAAGATTAATCTTTAATTCCTGAAGATTAAAGTGAACCTTTAATTCCTGAAGACTCCTGAACAATCCTGGATTGTTGGCAACTGTGTCCTACACTTCTGGCTAGCACAGGTGAAGCCACAGCTCTGTTTATTCTGTCCCTTCCCACCCCAACTGGAGTATCACAGAACCTATGAGGAGCAACTAAGAAGCAGTATCTATGCTCCATGGAGCACAAGGAGTAATCTTCTCTGTCCTTTATGTGGGCCACGCAAGGGCTCTTGTCTCCATTCCTCTGCAGCACAGATCTCCATGCAGGCTAGGAGAAATCTAACCTTAAGTGGTGTACACAGTTAAGTTCCACACTGACGATCTGTCCACACTAAGCTGGGAATTGACACTGCTGTGATTGATCCATTGGCCATCAATTTATTGCGTCTGATGTAGACACAATAAATCAACCTCTGAGCTCTCTCCCATCAACAGCAGTACTCCACCAAAATGAGAAGAGTAGCTAGTGTCAATGGGAGAGCAGCCACCTTACCATATGCAAAACATGGCAGTAAGTTTGTCAACACCATCTACGCTATTTGCATAGCTGAAGTAGCTTGATGGTGCCCCATATTGTAGATCAGGCCAGAGTAACAATCCTTATCGGCACTGAACACCCTAAATTCAAGCAGAAAACAATGGGTTTTGAGGATGATGTGTGTCTCAAAGGCTTCTCACAGAATTGGATGTGAAGTCAGCTTAATACTGGCTTCTTCTAAAAAGTTTACCTTCACGCCTGGAGAGGTGCATGGAATGCATTTGATCAAAACTTACACGTTGTTATTGCTAAACATAAAATCCTAAGGTCAGGAGTTAGAATTCCCTCAGTCCTCCACTCTGACTCAAAAACCACTTCAATGTATTTGCTAAATGGAAACTTTACTCACATCACATCTTATCATAATGTCACAAAACCCATAAAATTACAAATCAGTTTAAAGACAAATACATGACAGCAAAATATAAGTACACAAAAACTACATTAAATATCAGTCTTCATTTGTCGGTACCACTTCCACTTACCTCTCAGCTCAGGACTACTCACTGCAGTGCGCAGCTTGAGATCAGCTAAGTTCCATTTTAGAGTGGACTGAAATATAAATGACAGTTCGCCCTACACATGAACATAGACAACTGTATAAAATATTTAAATAAAGACAGAAAAGAACAGAGGAAACCAACAGAGCCTTTGGCAGACCCAGCCTTTGGGAATTTAGCAGCTTGAGATTCATTGCAAATTTTATCTTTAATGTTATTTTTAGTTCAATATTTTGTAGCACTCAGAAGTAAATCTTTGTGTGCTGTCTCCCTTCCTGCTTATGCTGCTCCTTTTTCTAATATTTTATAGTTTTTACAGAAACCTAATATATTTTCAATAAAATTGATTTGTGATGTGTTTTGTGTTATTTGTTAGAGTTGTCCTGTTTCTTGCTACATCTCAAGGAAAACCATTGCACTGTTTTTTAAATGTCATGTGCTGATTGTGATAGTTGACTACATGGATACAGACTCTAAAACGAGCACCTATTCTGCCCCAATCTGAGTAATACTGAATTGCCTTGCTTTTATATTCAGTACATGGGAGATTTTTCATCTGGCTTTGGTACTCCAACCTCATCCTCTTCAGTTATTGCCCCAAATATTGAAAGGAACCATGATTTCCAGGAGTGTTTTTCCTATATCCTGAAAGCAGTTCATTGTTTCATTATAAAGCATTCAGATATGAAAAGTATGAAACAACTCAGGTCTCGTGTGATGCTCACAGGCCATATGGATGATGGCTGTCTGCAGGGAAGTGGGGAATGTTCACAGTACCTCACAAACTAGCTCCTACCCCTTGCAGGCTTGGAGACAAGCCCATGAAGTGGTGGATCAGGCAACAGGGCACATCTTCCTGAACTGTACCTTACCAATGAGGCAGAAATTCAGAAAGGCGTTCATGGAGATTGAATGTTTACTCCCTCAGGAGTTCCTTTCCTGTTGCTAATACAGCATCACTGGGGGACACAGCTAATTGCTTCTCCTTGAGCTGAATGCTGGGGAAGGCAGGCACAGCAGAGCAGCCCAGATACAGGTATCATCTATAGACATTTTGGGGCACAGATTGCTGCAAACTACAGGTGAATATTTTTACTTTGTGTCTACTCTATGGTTATCAAGGCCTTCTATCTAGAGAGAAAGTACTTATATGGTCCCAATTACCACACAGTACCTGACAATATTAACGTGTTTATCCTCACAATACTCCTATGAGTAGGGAAGAACTTACCCCACTTTGCACATGGGAACCAAAGAACCAGAGACTCTGGTTGTGTCTATAAGGTAATAAGAAATGCATGGCTGTCCCAGGTTAGCTGATTCAGACTCACATTACTCTAAAATTGCAATGTACATGTTCACGCATGGGATGGAGCCAAGACACCATCACCCCATGAGGCCTCTCAGAGTCAGGGTTACTGTCCAAGCATCTACGCTGCAATTTTAGAGTTCAGCAAATGAGCCTTTTGAGCCAGTGTAGGCTGACCTACACTGAGTATTTGATTGCTGTGCACCCTCAGTGACTTATGTTACATCACACGAGAAACCTGTGGCAAAGGGGAACCCTGGCTGCCCAAGTCCTAAGTTAGCAACGTAACCTCTGAGCAGGCCTCTCTGCAGGAAACAATGCAAAGTGAGCCCCTCTAGACTACAGGCAAACTGTTCCATTAGCCTTCTTAATAATTGACAATTGGGCAATCAAATTTTAGACAGAAAATAAAGTTTTAAAGAGAAAATAAAGATTTACTTCATGCCCAGAGGTGCTTATGATAAAGGTGTAATAGGACAGGATGCAAGTAGAGGATGAGCAGGGGAGGAGCAAAGACTTTGATACCCAATAAGGTGATGAGAGTTCTTGTTTCTGCAGGGTGGGCATCACATTAGTTTCTGTGTTGAATTAGTTCAGATGTTATATGTGTAGGAGCTACACTTAAAAGGCAGACACTTACATAAAGATGCTCCTGCACCAACAGGAGAGCTTTTTTCACCAGTGTAGTTAATCCACTTCCTTGAGAGGCAGGAGAAGCTCTTCCATCTATAAAGCAAAGTCCACAGGGGGAGGTTAAGTCAGCACAACACACAGAGATGTGGATTTTCACATGCCTGAGCAACATCATTATACTGATATAGGTCTGTAGTGTAGACCTGACCTTAGTCAGACCCACAGCTGGACACTGTGTGGACATTTTCTCAGGAGAGATTGGAAGGAGGAGTGAAAGCTTGTCTGTTATTGTCAAGTTACAATAGGCTCCTGCCTTCCCCAAACACTACTCCCTTATTGAACATTCTACCTATTTTATGAAGTTTTATAACTTCCCTGTTTCAGAGACTTTCAATTTTAAATTAAAATATAAAGACAAATTTAAAATAATGGTAAGGTCAAACATGAGCCACAAAACCCAAGTGGATTTGGCATTCAAAACATTTTACAGAGAAGTCACCTCTTGCTGCAGCACTGGGCACCAAAAACTTAGTTTCCATTGAAAAAAGTTTTAAACCTAATATGTGCTCACAAAATCTCAAACATTTGAACCAGTGCAATGCAGGGAACCTGAAATGTAGCTCTGAGAGTTGTGAACTGTGTCTTACGTCCCAATCAAGTACTATGGATTCTGCAATGTTGAAGCTGCTGACTATGTTGTTTTTCCAAAATGCTAGGGAATTTGGTGCTTTTGCAGTGGAATTTGCCATTGTGTCAATGGGATGTGACAAGTCAATGGCCTCTCCATGGGATGAAAGTCATCAACAAACTTTGTCCCATGTGCTAAACATATTCATGACATTAAAAGAATCTGTATCCAATTCCTGGGAAAGCCAATGGCAGTTGACCATAAACCCAAGACACAGAATTTGGTCCTTAGATGAGAATTTTATCTCCCTGTCTCTGTGGGTGTGGAATGATTTTTAAAGAGGTAGAATTATATCAACATTCTTTAGTTAGCCCAAGAGGGGTAGGGAGACTCTTACTTCCTTTTCCAGTAGCAAATCTTACTGTCTATTATCATTATAGATTTCACCATTGGATTGAAGGTCAATAAGGAGAGCGCTGGAAGGAGTGCTGGAGTGTAAGGTAAACAAGTCTTGTTGTTCCTGATAAAGAAAGAAAAGAAAGACACTAATGTAACTAAGGCTATGTTTACACTTGTTCCCAACTTGGAAGGGGGCATGATAATCAGGGCCAAAGGAGATTACTAATGAAGTGCTAGCGGGAATACACAGCACTTCATTAGGCTAATTCTTCCCTGCAAACTTCAAAGTGCTGGCATACATGTAGCCGTGGGCACTTCAAAGTATCTGAGCTACTTCAAAGTCCCTTTACTCTTCAAGAGGAGCAAAGGGACTTTGAAGTGCTAACATGCCGTGTAGTGCACATGCTACTTCGAAGCTTGCTGCTTTGAAGTTGCCGCGGGGGGAGCATTAGCCGAATGAAGTGCTGCATATTCACCACAGCATTTCGTTAGTAATCTCCCATGGCCCTGATTACCATGCCCCCTTCGAAGTTGGAGAAAAGTACAGACACAGCCTAAGAGTAGAATTTGACCCACTGAGACAAAGCTATGGCTCCTTATGGAACTTTAATTCTGAGTTTTCTGATCTTCAAGCCTTTTTTATTGTAAACTGCAACAAAGACAGGAGTTACTGCAGCCAATTCTAAGAGCAAGAGTGCTTGTGGGAGGGGGATTGAAGCAGGGAGGAAAGAGAGGAAGAAATGCTAAAGGAAGAAGCTGAGTTTTGCAGATATTTTCTATTCCCTGAAGTGGGGTGCAAGTGAGGAACTTCCAGAAAAATCACTACAGACGGGAAACATTTGAATGCTGAAATATAATGTGCATTTTTATGTGTGATTATCTACCTTTTTATTTCTCTGACATTCTTGTGCCCTCCCCTATTACTCCTCTCACTTCCTGCACTATCCAAGATTTGAAAATGAACCTGCTACTGCGCTCCAGAGCTGTCAGAAACACCTGGCCAGCTAACCCACTTACATTCTACACCTCATGACAACCAGGAGCGGTGATTTGACTCATGTCACATTCACAATAGTCTGCCAAAATCTGCTATTTCCACCCTCAGGTTATGGAGTTGTGGGACATGTGCCAGAGAAATGCAATAAAATGTAGGAAGTGACATACACAAGTTAAATTCACTTACCTAAGAATTATGCATGTCTTGTCTTCTTTTTTCCTAGCCATGTCTTTGCTTCCATCTCTCTCTCTACTTGCTCCATTTCCTTTTCCACTTTCTCCATTTTACCTCATCTGCTCTAGTTTCTTTTTCTTTATCTCTCTCTCTCTTTATATTCATCATTTATCTTTTGCTGAAAATGTATAACTCTCTCTCATTTCTTCCTTTAGGCTATGCCTATCCAGCAATACAAAGGTATCCCGAAATGGCAAAGCTGTGGCTTTTGTCTGTGCTCAAGATAACGCTGTGGGTTCGAATGTTGTGTTCCTGTTTGGGTAACTCTCATTGTACAAGGGGTAACAGAACGTTTGGAATAGCTCCTTATTCCAAACCTCAGTGTCATTTGGACTGCACCAAATTCAGAATAAGGAATTTCAAAATAATTTACACAATTTGCAAAGTGCAAATTGCATAAATTATTTCAAAAACAACTCGTCATGTAGACGCAGCCTTATAGGTAGAACATTGTCCAATTTTTGTTGTGCTCTTTTTCCCTCCAACTCTACTTCCTTTTCACCCCATCTGGTTTGATCTAACCACCCTCTCTAGCTTGTCTCTGAAGACAATCGCCCTCACTGTCAGTCTTAGTGCCATCCCATTTCAGTCACTCTGTTCCCATGCCCTTTTCTGTTCTACAGAACTCCTCTGGGTTGCTTGCCCTGCAGTTCAGCCTGAACTGACACAAAATAACTTGTGTATTTGCTGTGCTTCTGAAGTTTTGAAACGGCAGAGGAACAGTCCAAATGAGTGAGGCTTTATGGAACACTTCAGGCCGAAAGCCTCCAGGGACAGAATTGTGGTTGTGGGTGAAGGAGAGAATTTAGGGTAAAGGCATAGTGTGGAGTGGACCAGAGTAATACTCCTCTCTAGAAAAAAGAGTCTGTGTATCTTCAGCTTCACACTGCCTAAGCTGTTTGTTTTATTGCATTTGTTTGGTTTCTTAAGGTGAGAAACATGGACCTCACTGTGGATTACTGTGAGCAGAATCCATGCCCACCGAGGGGCCTCTTAGGATCAGACCCTAACACTAAATATAGCATTTTATTATCATGACGTATTCCCACTGTCAACAGACCAGCATATTAGTAACAGTGCTTGCTGTTCGAGCTTACACTTGGTTACATTTCCCTGGTATTTTAAACCACTCTGAAGAATTGCCAATTGATCTAAGAAGCTAAGTGTAGTGCTGTAATTACTGTATGATGTGATTGGACTACTTCAACCACTACAAGGGGATATTGTGAATATGTCATTGGAGGCAGTCTGCATAGTAGGCTAGCCAGCTAATGTGCTGTGTTTCAATAGTGGTTGCATAGGTTTCTGCTTAAAGATACAGTGAAGTCTTCCCTTGTGTTAACAGCTTCCTTAAAACTTAAATATTCTGTACAATGTACAACACATGTTTAATTTATCCTTTGGCTCATCTTTTCCCATTTGGCACTAGTAAGTGAAAGATTTAAAGTGGAAACTATCAATATACTTTCTTGCTGTTGGGGATAATACAGGGACAGAGGTGGAAACAGTAACCCCAGCACAGTTTTCTTACACTAGATATTGAGAAATTGATGGATTAGGCCTAAACTCAGAATTTTCTGCTGTAAACATTATTCCAGTTATGCCCTGCTTTTTGCCCTTTTGTTCTTAACACATATTAACAGCAGAGTTACCCTTGCCATATCATTCAGACAGGATTATTTTTTGCAATGCAAGAGTTACGTTTTGAAATCTCATCCACAGTTCAATCAACAAAAGTCTTTCCCATTTTGGGGGTCTCTATTTACATAGATTGCTAACACGTTTCTATGTCTTCTGTGAAAGTATCACACAATATGCTTGCTTTTTTTATTTTTTTTTTTTTGCTAACATGGGCATAATTTTCCCTTTTATGTTGTCCATTAAAGCTCTGGTATTTTCTCTGCCAGTGAATGCAGAATACCAGCTGGGAAACTAAAAAATGAATGAAAGGCAGGGAAAAAATGTAGGATTCACAACATGAAATTTGTTGCATTTATGGGAAACAGACATATTTAAAAAAATTTGAGCTCATCTAACGGGCCATAATAACCAGTATATCCTCCATTTACATGGGTTGTGCCTGCAGTAATATATATTTAATCACAGTAGCTGTTATTTTTCCCATCAAAATTATAGATGCATTGGCTACAGCATACTAAGGTAATGTAAATGCACAAACATACATACATGTATGTGGTATATAAATGCACATTGACAAATATAAATACTCTAGGAAAACACTGAAGCTCAATAGCTTGTCTCTTTCACCAGCAGAAGTTGATCCAATAAAAGATATTATCTCATCCACCTTGGCTACAGCTACACTTAGTAGAAACTTTGAAATGGCCATGCTAATGCATATTCATCACCTTGTTAGCACGCTACTAGCCACAGCACTTTGCAATTGCCACTTTTTGCTCCTGCATAGCTTGTCCAAACAGGAGTCCTTTTTGAAAGGACCCCACCAACTTTGAAATCCCCTTATTCCTATCAGGTACTACCTAGGTGTAACACCAACAGACCTGGGTTGCTGGCCCCACGAATAGAACCTGCAAATATAGGGTCTAAAGCCCTGCACTCTACCACATGAGTGAAAGGCCAGCTGGCTCTTAGCCAAGGCCATAGAGCAGAGACTTCAGTCACCCCAGACAAGGTCTCAGTGCCTCTGGGTACTACATAGGTAACATATCTATTCCCTGAACATGTTTGTACAGAGTTTCGAGCAAATGGACATTTAATATACAAATCAACCCCCTTCCAACAAACTGCCCTTGAAGGCATTGTATAATTTTTGCTGAATTTTCACGTGCTTTTGTAAAACTGGTAACATCTGTTCAGACCACAGCTCAAAGGCAATAACTCAAGGCATCTTTGGTCTCAGGCCAGTGGCTCCAGTGTGTAGTTTTTCCACCATACATTCAGATTGATAGTAATGAAATTCATAGAAAAAATGAGTGCAAATTTTATCTGTATGAAGGTTTAGAGTCTAAAGTTTTGAACATTTTGGATCACATGGGTTTTTGCCTCCCAGAGTATGTTGAACAAACCTCAAAAAAGCTCAATAAACATACTTTTCCCTGAGTTGCCTTCAAATGTTCTATTCAAATCCAGATATTTGCAGCAAAATGTTGCCTTACGGGATTCACTGAATGTATCATTTGGTGATACCTCATTAAGTCTTGTTACCTCGCCCCACGCATCTCTTTTGAAGGAGGCAATAAAGTCTTTTGTTTGTTTGTTGGCATCTCAGGATTGGGATTGTCCTGCAATTTGGAGCTTATGTATTATCAAATGGTTTCATCAGAGGTCTTTTGAGTTGCCAAAAGTTTTCATTCTCTGCTCAGTGGCTTTTCCTGTAAGGATGAAAGGACAAAAACTGTTTAGCTCCACCCCCTACCAATCATCATCCGTCTGGATAAACCTGCTATCTTACAACACTATTTTCCACTAGCCAGATCTACAACACATTTCAATTCTCTGCTACAATACTCCTGTTATCTGAAACATGGACAGATTTTTATGCTGTGAGCCATTCAAAAATGGCCAATACTTTTTCTGGGACTCTGCATGATAATCATTCTTTAAAGACAGTCATGGAATACTACTCCGAGAGCCCATCTTGTAGAGTCGACTCTACTAAGTAAAGTACTGCAGACTGTTAGAGTCCCTGTAACCAGCTGGGTTCTAGCACTCTCCTCCATTTCAGTAATATGGTGAAATGCTGGACACTTTCCACTGGCTCTCACACATAGCCAAGCAATTGACCTTTGGAGTCTCATCAGCTGCTTCACCATTTGCATTCAGGCAAAACTTTTTGCCTCACATCCCTTGCTTGATGCTATGCATGCCTCCTTTCCTGCCTTGGTGTTATCACTGGATTATTACACCAATCATCTTTCAGTGACTACCACCACCCAGACAGGCAGCTTTGTCTGGCTTTTCCCATGTGCCTTCAGGCATGCCCAGAGAAGGAGGGAAAGGGAAAGTTTGTTCTGCCCCTCATCCCTCTTTGAGAGGTCCTACTGATTGGCTTGGGATGTAGGTTCATAGCATTACTCAGTTTGACCTGGCTGTCCCTCCACTGAGGGGTGCGTGTGCTTACCTGCTTACACTCTGGGCTCCCTCTCTCCCAGGGACCTACCCTCAGAGGTAATCTTTCAGATGGGTTGGAGACCTCAATTTGAGATTCTTCCCCAAAACTCCTGTGTAGCCCTGTGTGCCTTCATTGGCTTCCTAACTCAGCTTCCTCTGTGGTTCACTTATGCCACTTCAACTACTTCCTGCTTGGATGAGGTATTTCTTCTCGACTCTGATCCAGCCATTCTCAACCCTGGGCATCCAGACTATTACTGCTGCTGCTCCTTCTTCAACCTCCCCGGACAACCACTTCTTAACAGTTCTTGGCTTCTGGAATTATTATCCTGCTCAATTTCCTGATTCCTTAACTTGTAGGCACACTTCAGATTAACCCCTAGAAAGGTGGACGAAGGGTGGTAGCCCTTCTTTCGCCTGGATCCTATATTATGAGGAAGATCCTAGGGTATATGCTAAGATGGGAAGTCACCTACTCCCTGCTCCACTCCTGGGAAGACTTGTGGCTGAGCTCAGTCCTCTGGCTGACCTACGATGGAGTGGGAGCGTCATTTAGTAAGAAGATGCCATACATCCAGGTAAGGAAGTCTCCACAACTCAGTGATCAATGTTTAAGCTAAATGTGACCATATGCCAGAATTTTTTCTCCTCATAAATAAGACCCTTGTTTACCAAATGTTCAATTTTGGTTATGTCACTATAAAAATCAAGCAGCTGGTAATTCAGGCTTGATTAGCAGGTCTCCAGTTTTGATTAGTAAATTACTGTAGTAATCAAGGTTAATTCTCATTGTAGAGCTCTGCCACAGATTTTATTTCTTGCAGAGAAATGGATTTCCTACTCTGGAGCAGAAATATTTCAATAAATACTAAAGATGTAGAAATAGAAATAAAAAGCATATCCAAAAATCCTGGCAACCAGAGCAGCACTGTTGTTTAAACATGAAATGGTTAATTTCCTAGCAATGCAAAGCCCAACTGCTCTTTAAAATAATATTTTGACATAAGATATGCCTAGTTTGCATTGATGATTCTTTTTACCTACATTTTTCTGTTCCTTCAGAGAGATGGCTTGCTCACACCAAGCCCTTGGCTTTTAATTTTTTCTTGGATACTATGCCTCTCATTTTTTAAAAATCCATTTATACCATATTCAGAAATAATCTAAAGGAATGATTCTCAGTAAAAGGACAACCAAAGTCTAGCCAATCCTTATCAAGCCAGCAAAAATGACTAGGGGAAGTTAGAGCTCAATGGGTGGAGAGATGCATATTATCATCAACTGAGTAGTTCTTCCAACTCAGTTACATTTTGTTTTCTTTGTCCATGAAAAATGATTATGTACATTCAATGTGCCACTTTGTCAGAGCCAACAAGAACACATAATTTACTTACATGTGCTTCAGCTCAGCTGCTGTCCTGAACTAATTATGATAGCCACTTATCCCAATTTTCAGTAGGAGCACAGGACTGTAGCAATTGGCATACTGAATCTAAACCAATGGTCCTTCCAGGACAGTGTCTTGTGTCTGATCAGAGCAAGCACCAAATGCTTTAGAAGTTTCTTATTAATACCAGTCAGTTGCTCTGAAAGAGGGGATACTTATATCTTTGATTTTTTTTAATCTAATGTAATTGTGAATATTTACCATTTCGCTTTGCCTTCATGGATGGAGGGGCTCCAGCTAAGGAATGGGCTAGATTTAGCACAAAATGGAAATTGGCCTGAACGATACAGCCTTACTTACGGTTAAGCCATAGCCGATACTTGGTAACTGTTAGGAGAAATTAGGTGTATCAGGTCTACAGGGTATCTTAAGGACCTGGCTTGCTCATTAATAATTAGGGGAACTCAAGCTTTGCATTGGAAAAGGGAAAACCCATTTTCAGAGAAAGCATATATGGCAAGAATTAAAACTCCAGGAAACGTAGAGCAGCATGCAGCATTTTTTCCAGTGCACCTGGTAACTGGAAGATAAGTTTCATCAATGGAAGGAACAAAGGTGGAGGCCATTGTAGCTTAGGCTTCATTTTATTTGGGAATTTGCACAAAATCCTGGCTCCTTGCCAGTAGTGCAGCAGCTCCTCAAATCTGGCTGACTTTCTCTCATTTCTTTTGTGAACGTTCTCCTCTCGCCTTTGGTGATGACTTGATTACCCTTGCAATTCTCAGAAGTAAATGGGTGGAAGCCTGCAGCTGTCCACCTTCAAGAAACAGCCAAGGACAACTGTAGTGTCCCTAACCACTCTCTTCATCTCCCCTGGTAACAATGCAAACACATGGACAGATTTCTCACAGGATGCATTCTTTGTCAAACTGTTCTCAAAGCCTATTTGCATTGTTGCTGGAAGCCAGCAGATATGCCTCTGATATTCTGTGCAAGCATATGTCCACTTTTGAGTCCACTTCAAAATGTCTCTGTAGAGATAGGAGGTCTCAGCTAAAAAAAATAGGGCAGGTCCCTGGTGCTTTTGTGCCTCTTCTTTGGTGCCAAACAGCCTGAAAGTTGGCTCTACCAAGGAGAATCCCTGGAGTGGCACAGAGCTGGCTCTTCTGGTTGAACATCACCTTCTCCCCAGGCTATGGGTGTGCTACAGTCAGGGTTGGGGAACATGGAGGTCTGGCCAGAGTGTTGCTGCAACCGTGCTGATCCCTGGCAGAGGAACAGTCCACTGTAACTTGGAGAAGCCTTGAGATTGCTCCAGGTTACACCATATGGATTCATTTTGCCCTTATCTATGCCTGTATCATTTCATACAATAGTCATCACTTGGGATGAGCCATAAATTGTGTGTTGCCTGCTTTCAATCAAGACCACAGGTCAGTTCATGAAAAGTCTACTCAGGCTCAGTCCCCAGTGGTGGCAGTAGGACTTTAACTGGTACAATGGATTGCAGAATCTGGCTGAAATTTACACACACACATTGTAAGGGAATTTGTCTGACACACAATAACTGTTATTTATTTCTATCACAGTTGCCCAAAAAGATCCCTGCAGTGCACTGTCCAAACACATCACCAAAAATGCTCTGTACCCCAAGCTAACCACAAGCCAAGAGATAGCAAGTGGCTATCACAGACTGGAAAAAGGGAAGAAATGACAAGTTAACCCAGAGGCCATTATGATCACCAAGCAATCTTTACACAGTAACTTGCTACCATATTTGAGTTCTTCGTAGGCATCATGGATTGGAAGGAAAAAAAAATATGATAGCTTTGTGGACTTTTATGGGGCATGCCTCCCATGAAAGAGAAACCCCAAAGCATGAAGGTGTATGGTACAAAATTTGACGAATGGACAATGAAGTTTGTTGTCACTGAGGGCACATAGTTGGGAGGTATCATCTCATTAGCACTTGGTAGGAAGAGAGAGGGTGGAGAAAAGCTATAAAGGATCATAAAAACAATGGACAGTGTTTTGTGTTTAATGAAGTAGGGAAGGAGAAACCGGCTAAGGGTTGCACAGAGGAATATGAGGTTGCAGAAACCATGAGCCAGAAAAATTTCCTTTGCAGCAGTGTTTTGAATGGATAGAAGTGGTCAAGATGTCATCTGTCAAGACCAAAAGAGAAGGTTGCAATGTTAAGGACACAAGGTGATGCAAGCCTGCATAAATGGATGAAAAGGCCAGATCTTATAGATTATTATATAAGCAGCAGCAGCAGCAACATTTAGGCACAGCTCAATGTGTGGATCTAGAAAGAATGAGGTGGTGGTGGTAATTAAAGGAATATTGCATCAGATTTTAAAAACTCTACCAGTGTTTGTGCTTAAATGTGTCTGTTTTGAAAGATGCTACTGGTTTTATTCTACTGCACTTTGAAAAGCATCCTAGAAGCCATTTAGAGATTACAAAAGAAAAAAAATTAAAAGACTGAGGCTGTGTCTACACTACCTCCCTACTTCGAAGGGAGCATGGTAAGTAGGGCATTGGGAGTTTATTAATGAAGTGCTGTAGTGCATATGCATTTGCTTAATTAACCAAATTCCACCCCCCCGACCCCTGCGGCAACTTTGAAGTGTTAAACTTTGAAGTGCCAGCTTGCGTCTAGTTGCAGCTAACCCGCTGGTACTTCGAAGCGCTTGGTCAACTTTGAAGTCCCTTTACTCCTCAAAAGTTTACTCCTCAGATCACTCTAGTGTAGACATAGCCTTAGGGACTAGCATTCAAAGTTCTAGCCATGCCACGGGGCATACAAAAAGGACTGAGCAAGTCCTCATCTAATTTTCTTTCACACTTTTGCCACAACTGTGCACAAAAATTGGGTACACATGGGCCAGAATAACCAGCTATGCATGTATGTACTTTGGGTGTGCAGTATCTGAAACTGGCTAACATTTTGAAAAGCAGATCCTAAAACCTTTGACGAGACGCATAACATGAAATTTAAATCCGTGGAAGATTTAAAAAAAAAACAAACCGGCCACCTCATATATATCTTCTTCTGAAAAAAAATACAACACTCGGGGCTTGTCTACATGGTGCATATGCAGCACTTCATTAAGCAAATCCCCCCACCGCGGCACCTTTGGAGTGTTAAATTTTGAAGTGCCAGCTCACATCCAGCCGCAGCTAGCCTACCGGTACTTCAAAGTGCTTGGGCAACTTCAAAGTCCCTTTACACCTCAAAATTTTGAGGAGTGCGTCTCATCAAAGGTTTTAGGATCTGCTTTTTAAAATGTTAGACAGTTTCAGATACTGCATACCCTAAGTAGGTACATGCATAGCTGGTTATTCTGGCCTGTGCATACCCAATTTTTGTGCACAGTTGTGGCAACAGTGTGAAAGAAAATTAGATGACGCCTTGCTCAGTCCCATTTGTATGCCCAGTGGCATGGCTAGCATTTTGAATGCTAGTCCCTAAGGCTATGTCTACACTAGAGTGATCTGTCAACAGAAGCTTCTGTCAAAAGATATCTTGTGACACAGCTTCTGTCAATAGATCGTAGCCACACTGCCAAGTGATCAAAAGAGTGATCCGCTCTGTCAATAGAGAGCAGCCGGGCAGTCCGGCTGCTCTCTCGACAGTATAGCTGACTGGAAACATAGTAGACAGGGTGTCGAGAGAGAGAGTCCCCTGGAACATCCAGACTGGCCTTCTGCTGACAGAATCTGTTGGCAGCAGCATTCTGCCTCATGGGGAAGTGGCAGAATGCTCTCAATGGAAAAACCACATGCTGTTGATATACTGTTGACCGAACGCCTTGGGAATGTGGACATTTCACGGGTTTTGTTGACAGACACCAGTTTGGGTGACAAAACTCTGTAGTGCAGACATAGCCTAAGTGTGAACATCTACAATTTACATACAATAACTGGAAGAACCAGCTCTTTCCTGGTGCAGAACAACCTCTCTAGTGCAAATTTGCTTAGAGGTATCTGAATTACTGCCAGACCTCTGACCTTGATTGAAAATGATCATAAAGTGCAGACGATTTAGAAATGGACCATACTGTACATCAAAATGCTTGTATATTTATCACTTAGATTAAGATCCGGCCAGGACTTTGTTGTCTAATAAAGATTGTAAATTAAATAGAAAACAGGCCACAGGAAAGAGGTGCTGGCTGCTTTTTTTTTACGATGCTTTCAGGGTGTGATGGGGTTCAGGGGTCCCCCTGCACTGCACCCCGTCCGCTGGCAGGAGTGACTCTCACTCAGCAGGTACAACAGCAGGTTTATTAGGCAACAGATGTCCAGTTTCTCACAGAAGCAACAACATAGCAGCCAGAGACAGTCCTTCCAACCTGTCCTGGGGGGAAGACCCCGAGGGGTGCCCCTCTGGGGTGTAGCTTTCCCCTCCTCAGGCTGGCTGCCTTCCAGCTCTCCCTTCTCCTCGCCTCTAACTGCCGCCCCCGATTCAAAAACCCCAGCTCAGCTCCTCCCTGCTCTTTGTTTAGGCAGAGGTGTTATCTGCCAGTTGTAGCCCCAGGGTCATCCTTAGCCACTGGGAGCTGCTGTTTGCCTCGGACATCCAGCCTGACTCACACATGCACCCCCCCCCACTCCATCACATCTCTCCCCCCTTCCAGACCGCACTGAGCGGGGTCACTTAGCCAGTGACCTGGGGAAGTTCGGGGCCCTCCCTGCGTGACAGGGCATCGGCTATGGTGTTGTTGTTCCCCTTGACGTGGACCACCTCCATGTCGTAGTCCTGCAGGAGCAGACTCCACCGCAGGAGCTTGGCGTTGGCCCCTTTCATGTGATGCAGCCAGGTCAGGGGTGAGTGATCGGTGTACACGGTGAAACGCCGTCCAAACAGGTACGGCTGCAGCTTCCCCAGCGCCCACACCATGGCCAGACATTCCTTCTCTATGGCCGCGTAGCTCTGCTCCCGGGGCAGCAGCTTCTTACTCAGGTACACAATGGGGTGTTTCTCCCCTTTGTCAGTCACCTGCATTAGCACCGCCCCCAGCCCCACGTCCGAGGCATCGGTGAACACCAGGAAGGGCTTGTTGAAGTCTGGATTTGCCAGCACTGGGGCCCTGACCAGAGCCTCCTTCAGCGCGCAGAGGGCCTCTTGGCACTGCTCGGTCCAAACCACCTTGTCAGGCTTTCCCTTTTTACACAGCTCCGTGAGGGGGGCTGCAATGGAGCTAAAGTGGGGCACAAACCTCCGGTAGTACCCCGCCATCCCAATGAAGGCCTGGACCTGCTTCTTAGTCTGGGGTGTTGGCCAATCTCTGACAGCCTCCACTTTAGCTGGCTCTGGCTTTAAGCAGCCGCTGCCCACCTTGTGGCCCAGGTAGGTCACCTCAGCCATTCCCACCTTGCACTTCCCTGCCTTGATAGTCAGACCAGCCTTCTGGAGTTGGTCCAGCACCTGCTTGACCTGGGACACATGGTCCTCCCACGTCTGGCTGAAGATGCAAATGTCGTCCATGTAAGCCAGGGCAAAGCTCTCCATTCCCTTCAGTAGCTGGTCCACCAGACGCTGGAAGGTAGCGGGTGCCCCCTTGAGGCCGAAGGGCAGGACCAGGAACTCGTAGAGCCCCACAGGGGTGATGAAAGCCGACTTCAGCCGGGCATCTTGGTCTAATGGCACTTGCCAGTACCCCTTGGTGAGGTCTATGGTGGTGAGGTAACGGGCTCCCCCCAGCTTGTCTAAAAGGTCATCAGGCCTGGGCATGGGGTAGGCGTCCGAGACAGTGATGGCGTTAAGCTTGCGATAGTCCACACAAAACCGAACAGACCCATCTTTTTTAGGGACTAACACCACGGGAGAGGCCCAGGGGCTGGACGAGGGTTGGATCACCCCCAGAGCCAGCATGTCTTCAACCTCCCGCTCTATGTCCTGAGCCGTCCTCCCTGTGGCTCTGAATGGCACACACTTGATAGGGGCGTGGGTGCCTGTCTCTATTCGGTGGACAGCCAGGTCAGTGCGTCCGGGTCTGTCCGAGAACAGCTGTTGATGCGAATGCAGCACCTCCTTGATCTCCGTCTGCTGGGCAGGGGTCAGCTGGTCTGAGAGGGGAATAGACTCCAGCAAGGAGCCGGCTCCAGTCCTTGTGAGTAAATCCACCAAGGGATCTTCCCCCTGCCCCTCCCAGTGTCTGCACACGGCCAGCACCAAGTTCTGCCTGTCCCAGTAAGGTTTCATCATGTTCACATGATAGACCCGGTGGCGGTGGGCCCGGTTCGACAGTTCCACCACATAATTCACGTCATTTAGCTGTTTGACGACCTTGAAGGGCCCATCCCAGGCCGCTTGCAGCTTGTTCCGCCGCACAGGTATAAGGACCATCACTTGATCCCCGGTGGCATAGGCTCGGGCCCTGGCGTTACGGTCATACCAGACCTTTTGCTTCCTTTGGGCCATGGAGAGGTTCTCCCTGGCCAGGCCCATGAGCTCGGTGAGTTTTTCCCGGAAGGTCAGTACATACTGTACCACTGACTCCCCTTCAGGGGAGGCCGTCCCCTCCCACTCTTCTCTGAGCAAGTCCAAGGGTCCCCGTACCCTCCTTCCATACAGCAGCTCAAACGGGGAGAACCCCGTGGATTCCTGGGGCACCTCCCTGTATGCAAACAGCAGGTGGGGTAAGTACTTGTCCCAGTCATGGGGGTATTGATTCATGAAGGTTCTCAGCATCTGCTTCAGAGTCCCATTGAACCTCTCCACCAGCCCATTGGTCTGCGGGTGGTAGGCTGTGGCCCAGGTGTGCCGGACCCCACACTTGTCCCACAAGCTTTGCAGTAAGGCCGACATGAAGTTGGACCCCTGATCTGTGAGGACCTCCTTGGGGAACCCCACTCTGCTGAAAATGGACAGCAGTGCATCTGCCACGGTGTCAGCGTCGATAGAGGTCAAGGCCACTGCTTCTGGGTATCGCGTGGCAAAATCTACCACTACCAAAATATATTTCTTCCCCGAACGCGTTGCCTTGCTGAAGGGGCCCACTATGTCTATAGCCACTTTCTGGAAAGGCTCCTCTATGATGGGCAGTGGCCGCAGGGCAGCTTTCCCCTTGTCCCGGCTCTTCCCCACCCTCTGGCAGGGATCGCAGGACAGGCAATACAGACGGACAGCTGCAAAGATCCCTGGCCAGAAAAAGTTCTGTAACAACCTTCTCCTGGTGCGGTGGATCCCCTGGTGTCCTGCGAGCGGGACATCATGAGCTAGGTACAGCAGCCTGCGCCGGTACTTTTGGGGAACCACCAGTTGCCTCTGGACCTTCCATGGCTCCGCTTTGCGTCTGGGAGCCCATTCCCGGTACAGGAATCCCTTTTCCCACAGGAATCTCTCCCTGCAGCCCTCCCCCAGCTGCGGAGCTGGGCTGAGACTGGCCAGTTCCCTCAGCTTCTGCAAGGAGGGGTCTCTCTGCTGCTCTGCCTGGAATTCTTCCGCTCGGGCAGGAGCGGAGGCTACTTCCCCATCCCTGCCTGGCTCCAGCATCCCTGGCCTGTGAGATCTGGTTTTTGGGAGCCCCCTTTCTCTCAGGGTTGGCCCCTGTGGCTTTGGCTGGGCCTGTACCCCTGAATCTGGGGAGCGCACCCCTCGTTTTCTTTGGCTACGGGTCAGGACCAGGGCACGAGGGCGTTCACCTTGCCAGTTCTCCAGGTCAGCCCCCATCAGTACATCTGCCGGCAAATGGCTGTGCACGCCCACTTCCTTGGGGCCTTCCTTCTTCCCCCATTTCAGGTGCACCCTGGCCATGGGCACCTTGAAAGGGGTCCCATCAATTCCTGTTATCGTCAGGTGGGAATCGGGTATCATGCAGCCCGGTGCCACCACCCCGGGTCGGGCCAGCGTCACGTCAGCGCCTGTGTCCCAGAACCCCGTGACCTTTTTCCCATCTACCTCGAGGTGTTTGAGACACTTGCTCCACAGAGGTAGCGCTGCCCCCACTCTGTAAACTGGCCTCTGAGCCTTTGGTCCCCCTGAGGAGCTGGTCTGTGGGGCGGATTCGGCCCAATCTGAGTGCCCCTTGTCAGCACCACCCGCCTTGGCCGCCAGCCCCTCTGACTTCTGGGACCCCACCCAGTTGACTCCATGACCCCCCGGCCTGCTCAACCTGTCTGGGAGCCTGGGGCACTGGGCTGCTCTATGCCCCTTTCGCCCACAGCGGTAACAGCCTGGGTCTGGTTGTGTCCCTCGGGCCGGCTGCTCTGTCCGGGCTCTGTTTGGCTCTCTGGGGGGTGGGTGGCTGGCCCCTCTTTCCTGGGCTTGCCCAAGAGGTGGTCCCCTCTGTCGTACAGTTAGGGACCGGTCTCTCTGAGATTCTCGGTTTCTCCAGGACTCCCTCTCCCTCCGGGACTCCCTCTCTCTCCGAGACTCCCTCTCCTTGTGGGGCTCACTTTCAAACCTGGCCCGGCTGTTTGTGAAGTCATCTGCCAGTTTCCCTGCATCATGTGAGTCCCCTGGCTTCCGGTCCACGAGCCACACCCTCAGGTCAGGTGCGCACATCTCGTAGAATCGCTCCACAACCGCCAGCTCGATCAGGTCCTCTACGGACTGGACTCCCATTCCGAATGCCCACTTCTGGTAGTATTGCTTCAGGCGGGCGGTTGTATCTACGTGGGTTTCCTCTGGCCTCTTCTGCGCCTCCTGGAACTTCTTCTTGTACATCTCCGGAGTCAGCCCGAACTTATGCAGCAGGGCCTGTTTGAACCGTTCATAGTCCCCAGGCTGCAGCCCCACCAGCTGGCTGAGCACCGCTGCGCCCTTCCGGCCTAGCAAGGGGGTGAGGTGCCGGAGCCACTCATCTGGGGGAACCTCATGCAACTCACAGGCTCGCTCGAAGGCGGTAAGGAACTCGTCCATGTCCCCTGTGTCCTGACACTGGGCCAGCACACGCGTCTCCAAGTGACTGGCCACCCCGAGCCGTCTGGCCCTCTCCCCGCTTACCGCAGCTGGGGCCTCTTGGCGTCTCGCCTCTGCCATGGTTCGCTCATGCTCCCGCTCTCGCTCTCTCTCCTCCCGCTGTCTCTCTTGTAACTGGCACTCGTGCTCACGCTCTCTTTCTCGTTCCTGGCGCTCAAGCTCACGCTCTCTTTCTCGTTCCTGTCGCTCACGCTCTCTTTCCCGTTCCTGGTGCTCCAGTTCCTTTAATTTCACCTCGAGTTCCAGCCGTCTCAGCTCTGCGGCGGGGGACTCTGCCCGCGATGGACCACCGCTAGCTGAGCGCGACCTGGTGGGCACCGCGTCTGTCGGACGGCGTCGAGCCCCTGCTCCTGTCGGAGAATCCGAAATGCTTCCCGAGGCTGACCGGCCACTTTCTGCCGGGAAAGGCTCTGCCCCCCCGGATTGGTCATTCTCTTCCAGCTGTGCAATCAGCTGGGCCTTGGTCGCCTTCCCCACGGTCAGGCCCCTCTCTCTGCACAGCCCTGCTAGCTCTGCCTTCAGGAGTCGGGTATAATCCATCTCCCCGCTATTTCCCGGGGTATCCACTCACCAGCAGCAGCTGCAGGAATGGCTCTGTTCCCCCTCTGGCTCTTGTGAGACTCCTTCCTTCTCTGGTGCTCAGTCAGCCACTGCTGGGAGCTCATCCGTGGGTGCAGTGCATCCCACTTCTGACACCAGTGTGATGGGGTTCAGGGGTCCCCCTGCACTGCACCCCGTCCGCTGGCAGGAGTGACTCTCACTCAGCAGGTACAACAGCAGGTTTATTAGGCAACAGATGTCCAGTTTCTCACAGAAGCAACAACATAGCAGCCAGAGACAGTCCTTCCAACCTGTCCTGGGGGGAAGACCCCGAGGGGTGCCCCTCTGGGGTGTAGCTTTCCCCTCCTCAGGCTGGCTGCCTTCCAGCTCTCCCTTCTCCTCGCCTCTAACTGCCGCCCCCGATTCAAAAACCCCAGCTCAGCTCCTCCCTGCTCTTTGTTTAGGCAGAGGTGTTATCTGCCAGTTGTAGCCCCAGGGTCATCCTTAGCCACTGGGAGCTGCTGTTTGCCTCGGACATCCAGCCTGACTCACACATGCACCCCCCCCCACTCCATCACACAGGGCAAGATGTCTATGCTGCTTTAATTGTTCAGAGTTTCACTTTCTGCCATGGGAGCTGCAAATGTGCAAGTCTTCTCATAATGCTGCAATATAAACCTTCATTTAAAGTTGATGGGTCCCCTTTCAATGAAATTTTATTTTCCAGGCACTTTTGTGATGTGTGCTTTTATGAGCATGGGAGATATTACCCACGTAAAAGGGGAGCACTAAAATGGCTACACTGGGGGGGAAAAAGGACAAAACTTTTTCAAGTTTCCTTTTCTTAATTGAACCAATATATATATATTGCTTATTTTAATAATAAAGTAACTTTATTTCTCCACCAATCAGCATTTATTTCTGGAATGTACTCAAGCAAATGTAATCTGGTCTTCAGAAAACAAGAAATAACTGGAAATTTCGCCCTATCGATGAAAACCTTTCTTCTGTGTCCAACTCCTTCCCTGTTTCTTTCTCAATCAACCCATACATGTACATGAGAAACTTTGTCCTCAATCTACATGTGTGACCTGCATACTACAAAATCCCAGCACACTTCATATGGCCCTGGACACTTGTAATCCTGGGCAAGAGCTATCACAGGCCTAATGTACCCCCAGCCTCCATTTGAAACCAAATTTATAATGAGAAATGGGGCTGGGTCAGTGGAATGCTTAGAAACTAGATGGTCTGTGGTTCTAGCAGGGAAAGCTAAGTACTCACTTCCCTGAAATGGAATTGTAATGGCCTGTGACTCACCACTGCGGTGCTTCCTGCTGGTCACTCAGGAATTAGTTCAGGCCAGGCTCCAGAGAACCCTCTTCCAGCCCATGTCTCAGCCGCTGTTGTTTGCTGTCCATTCTCCAGCCCTTCAAGGTACTGCTCTGCCACAGTGCCCCCACTTTGTGGGGTTCTCACCTCAGGGAAACCCCCATCCTCTATACCCACCTTGCATCAGTGACCCTACTGCCAGTCATCATCTAGCCTCTTACCCCTGGGGGCATGGCCGGTGGTAAAGCTGCTACTTGGGGAGGCAAGCTCCCCAGCCTGTGGCCCCACCCATACTCCGATACTGTTCCACCCAAGCCCTGCCACCTCCCTACTGCCCCACACTTTGCCCATTGTCTCCCTTTTCTCCCTGCTCACCCATCCCAGCCAAATTCCTGAACCCAAATGTAGCAAATGGAGAATGTCTTCCAGAGCATGCCAGATCGTGAGGACTGGACATGAAGGTACTTAATTTAAAGCACTAAATGTGGGCCTAAAAATGTCAGTCCCACAGGTTTTTTGATATATCCTGCAGTTTGTCAGAGATTTATTTGCAAAAACTATGTAGTAAGGGCAAGACAGCTGTCCGGCTGAATACAACATTAAATATTGCTAGGCAACCACACCATCAGAGTGTTGGTTGAAGGAAAGTGAGTCATAGGCTGTGAGGGGCATGCACAATCGGGTGGGTGGAAAGGCAAAAATGGG
Organism: Carettochelys insculpta; assembly: GCF_033958435.1. Lineage (NCBI taxonomy): Eukaryota > Metazoa > Chordata > Testudines > Carettochelyidae > Carettochelys > Carettochelys insculpta. The sequence goes on from NC_134150.1 coordinate 22,770,030, forward strand.
AGAAGTTTTAGGCTCTGGAGACAGGTTTGCTTAAACTTTTCATATGCTCCTGAGGCTTTTTTATACACTGTCAAGTTTCCAAAACACCCTTGCTAAGATGCAGGCGTTTCAGGATGGTGAAGCAAGGATAGTACAATTCTTGAAGGTGAATAAGACATTTACTTATTAAGAAGTTATGAAATTGTTTGACAGACTTCCCTTCCGGGAATGACATTTCCACAGAGGAAAGACAGATCATGTTTTACCTCATATTACAGCCCATTGAGGCCTTCCGAGTAACACACCCGAATAACTTATTTCCTGTTCACCCTCCACTTAACCCTTTTCCTAGTCCCTCTTACCACTAATAGAGGGCCGGATTCGTCTCTTAGTTTTGCTGGTGTAAGAACACTGAAATCAGAGTAGTGTCTGAATTTATATGTGGAAGCAGAATTTGGACCATTGTCACAAGTTACAAAATATAATTTTTTGGTAAGAAAATGAAGTCACTCTTGAGTTATCCCACACTGTTTTCCCTGGCTATTTATCACTGCCCTGTTTCTTTGTCTCCTTCCGTCTCACTCCTTTCTCTGCCATATTCTGTGCTCTCTTCACTCTGCCTGGTCCTACACCACCAATTACTTATTTTGACTTTTTTGTGGAAGTGAGATCTTCAGCTGGCATTACATTAAAACAAAGTCAACCCAGGATTATATCTTCCAGCAGGGTGAACAAAGTCGGGGGCATGACATTTCCGAAGGGGGGCACAGCATGATCAGCTGCTGGGTTTCAGGCTCATCCAGCTCATTAAAAATTTTGAAATATGTTACTGTTCTTATGTATGTGTATTCCCATTTATACACCAATTAATAATATTTTTACATTCTACATACTTATTTTCTTACACAGGCCAAAAGGTTTTGTTTCTTTTCATATGAACATAAAATATCCATCAGTCTGAATTACCTTAGACAGTCCGAGGGGACTCTACTAATTGCAGGGATGAAAAGTGGGGCCCGATATAAAAAGTTTGCCCACCTCTGTGTTATATCTATATGGCTGCGTTTAGCCTACAAAATAAATTTGAATTTCAAGGCTTTAGCTTGATAGTAAAACGTGACTGTCTTCACATGTAATACTGTTAACTCGATTTATTAAGCCTTAATATCGATTACAAAATATTGATATTACAAGACAGGTATAGCATCTATTTCAAATTTGAAATCTCAGATCAAGGCAAGTGTGGAAGCACTATGTCCTTAATCTGAACTCGTTAGCCTCCAGAAGTGTCCCGTATGTATCCCACAAAGCTACATGGGGACCGTCTAAGTATGGCTGCTTCATTGTGCACTGTTGTCAGGGGTACAGGAAGAAGGTCAAAGTAAGCCCACAAAGTTTTGATTGAATTTGAATTTGAAGTAAAATTTGAATTGGAATTCAGCAGCCCAGTCCTGCAAATAAAAAGGGCATTCATCATGAAAAAATCCCTTTGCCCATTGCATTGCACAGCATAGGTAGCCATCACACTGCATTGGTAGCAATTATCAGTAGCCCTGTACTGCAATCATGAGCATTCAGGGTAGTGATCTGACTAGCACTTCTCAGGCTCACAAGAGAGCCCTGATTGGACCCACCAGGAGATTCTTGATCTCATTGCCACTTGGGGAGACCAACTGGTGGCAAAGAGACTTCAGGTGACCAAGAGAAACACGGCCATCTATGATCAGATGGCGCATGAGATGGCCAACCGAGGTAACTCCTGGGACGCTATGCAATGCTGGGTGAAGGTTAAAGAACTCCATCAGGCCTATCAAAAAGTTCGGGAAGCCAACCAGTGGTCAGGAGCAGCTCCACAGACCTGCCACTATCCTCAACAGCTCCACATTCTGATGGGGAGCAACCCCACCACAAAGCCTGGACTGACTTATGATACTTGTAGAGGCCCTGGTATGGAGTTCAGGGTGAGCCTGGAGGAAAAAAGCAATGAGCAGGGGACAGAGGAAGTTGTTCCAGACAGCCCAGAGCTCTACCCCACTGACCTGGAACTGGTTCCTTCCCTGGCGGGCCCCTCCTTGGTGTTCACCTCCATGCCAGTCACCTCCACACAGGTCCCTGAGCCCCCTGAAGCAACCGGTAAGGTGAGCATCTATTCTGCATGCTAGAGGTGGGTTGGGGGTGGGTATAACTATAGGGTTGTGTATGGGTACAGGTTTGCTTGGTATGTTTCTGTGCCCCTCAGAACAGCATGTTAACATTTCTTGGGATGGAGCGCTTCTCCTTTTTGGAGATCTCCTCAAAGACCTCATCCAGGCACCCTTGTATTTTTTTCATGAGGTTCTTTGGCAGTTCTGACTTGTTGCAGCTTTCACAGTAGCACACCTTGCCGCGCCAGGCAACCAGAGGGCGATCTGGTGTTATGGTACCACACAGTGTTTTAGCAAATTTTCCAGGTTTTTGGTCACACAGCAGGAGCAGCTCTTCTTTTTCTATAGCTGTTAGTTTTAGAAGGCTGATGTCTTCTTCAGCAACCTGCAGAAGCATGGGAATTTGCATCTTTTTTTTTTAAACATGCTTCCTGCACCTTTACATTGGCCTGCAGCAGCCAGAAGACCTTCCATTCCCTACCCCACAAAGTGGTTTGTAGGCTCCGTGGAGGTCCCCCCTCATGTCCCTTTAAACCACCATTGCTTTTCATTTTTCATGACTGCCCCATGCCACACTGCTGACAGGCTCTGTTGTGCTTTTCCCAGCCCATGTCCCCTTCCCCCAGCATTTCTCTTCCAGCAGTTCTTTTTGTTTTACAGGACTCCCCCACTGCCGGGCTCTGCTGTGCTTTTCCCACACCTTGTCCCTTTCCCCCAGCATTTCTTTACATTTTCTTGGGCCCCCATGGTGCCTCGCGGCTGCCGGGCTCTGCTGGGTGTTTCCCCTCCCAATCCCCCTACTCCCATTTCTTTTGATTTGCCAGGACTCCTGGGCACCATGTGGCTGCTGGGCTCAGCTGAACGTTTTCTCTCCCATGTCTCTTTCCAAGTGCCATTTGTTTTCAGCTGGGCTGGGGACATGATGGGGATGTGTATGCCATCTATTGCCCCACTGCAGTTAGGAAAGCCCTGGGCAGCAAAGCCATCCGCTATGGCCTGTACATCTTCCAGAGTCACAGTTTTCAGGAGGAGATGCTGACAGATTCCATGGGCAACCTCCATTACCACAGACCCCACTGTAAATCTGCCCAGCCTGAACCTATTTGTCAGTGACCGGTGACTGTTGGGGGTTGCAAACTTCCGCAGTGCAATTGCCACTTGCTTATGAATCTTTAAAGCCTGCCTCATTTTGGTGTTGCTGTGCTTCAGGGTGGGGGCCAGCTCACCACAAAGTTCCATAAAGGTGGGTTTGCGCATGTGAAAGTTCTGCACCCACTGCTGGTTGTCCCAGGACTCCAAAACGTTGTGATCCCACCAGTGTGTGCTGGTTTCTCCAGTCCAAAATCGCTGCTCCACCGTCAGCAATGCAGTCATGGCAGACACCAGCTCTGAGTTCTTGGACCACACCTGGGACAATTGCTTTCCAAACTATCCTCATCATCAGCAGCAGCAGCAGCCGCAGCACAAGTAGGACAGCCAAGAGTCATTGAGCTTTGGAATTGAAGGATAAATTGCACGACTGCTGCTGTGGCTGCGGAAACGATCTGTGCTATGAGTTGGAGCGTTCGTGGATCCATTCTTGCACTGGAATGCTGCAGCAGCAAATGGTGCGATCTCAAGTTCTTTTTTTGTGTGGTTAGTGATACAGTGAATTCTGGGACAGTGCTTGGAATTCTGGGATTCCAACATGAAACACCCACAAGCAACCAGGGCCAAGGCACTGTGGCATAGCTACCCACTATGCAGGACTCACACTGTTGAACTTGCACAGGGCAATGGGGTGCAGAGATTCAACACAGCAAAAAGGCAGGTTGAATTTCAAGAAACTTTGTGGACACTTTTTGAATTCATAATAGCAAGGTTAAATATTTGAATTTATTACATATCAAATTTATCTCATAGTGTAGACACAGCCTATGTCACACTATCTGGAGAACTTACCTTCAACTCTTAGTTAGTCAGCTTGATTCTGTACCATGCAATGTATTTACTACTTATCCAGTATTAAATAATAGAAACATATAACACTGATTTCTGAGGCTGACATGAATATTTTTACAAATATCTACAAACAGAATAAAGAGCAGCGCCTTAATTTAGTTCCACGGAGAAGCTGTTACTGTAACAAACTGCAGCAAGACTTTTAAATCATGTCAGTGGAACAAACCGTCCCTGTGTCATTTCTGCATTAGTGATTGCAGTTGATGTCATTTTCACAAAACAAAATTATAACCAAAATGGATATTTCAGGTCAAAGTGCCCCAAAGAGTATATAGATACATTTCCATCAATAAATCTGCCCTCTTCCTGCCCTGACACGGGCATTCAACCCCTGGTGATTGACGTTTTTACCACTAAATTATACTATGTCTGCCTCAAGAAGAAATGTCTCCATTACAAAATTAGCTAACCATCAACATAACATAAAATAACTTCAACATGGTGTCATTTCACAAGAATATTGATTCTTACAGACTTACTGGATTAAATCCTGGTTTCCCATAAAAGAAGTAGCCATTACGTCTTTGGTAGACAGAAAAATACATAAACGTAGAACAATATATATTGAAGGATTTAAATTCGATTGCTGGGAGTACATGAGCAAAATATTGTCCTATAGCAACATAAAATAAAAGGCAGAAAATATGTAACTTTTAAATGAGTCCCTTAAATAGTAAGATTAATTAAAATGACAATGAAATTTTCTGCCATTTCATTTTACTCTGGAAGGTAGCATTGTCAGCGATCCGAGTAGAGGCTATTTTCTTTGATTCTGATTTCCTTCAAGCTCTTGAGCATGTCACTTGTCTGTTCCAAAATGTCCTCACCATTAAACCCATTATAATTCTGCCTAATTCACATGGGTGCTGTGAGCTTTAATTAATTAGTACCTGTAATGTGCTTGGTGAGTAGTGTAAGGTAAGTGCAAAGTATTACCATCATAAGAAGTTGTGGTTTCCCCTTACAACAACTATCAAAAGCAAAACTAGTGCATAGATTCAAACCCAAAATTACTTTAATTCATTTTTGGATCTGTCCTTTACCTATTCCTTTTGGTAAAAGTGTGTTAAACTGACATAACTCCGCTGGTCTTAAGGGAGTTACACAAGGATTTAATTTATTTAATTTCAGTTCTTTGAAACCTCATTTGCACTGTCAGGATCCCTCAAAGGCTGGATATGCTGCTGCTATGTCTACAGGCCACTGAGGGTGCACTGCAAAACTGTTGATGTTGGCTGAGGTTTAGGAGCCTTTCAAATACAGAACAGAGAAGTGATGAAACTAAACAAGAAGGGATGTCCATTTAGCTTCCATGCACACTGTATTTCGCTGCAATCTACAATCTGTTAGGAACTAATAAGGGGTTTTGCAGGGGTGGAGGGAATGTTGGAATGTTTGCAAGATTTGTTATTTCATTAACATATGTCCAAGCTATGGAGTATTTGCATGAACATTCTTCATAAATTGAAAGCATTAAGAAATCAGCAGGACCCTTCACTTCCAGGAACAACAGTATGGGTGAGAGTGAGAATTTTAGCCCTGCCCACTGAAGCTGCAGATATGGCCCCAAACCTCCATGGAGGGATAGATGTAGTAACTCTATACTCTAGAACAATAGCTTCAAATGCAGCCATGATGGAACTGCACTGAGGCTTGCATGTGTTTGGGAGTAAACCAGGGCTCCCTCTAATTTTTTCCACCTAGGTGCGGAACAAATTTTGCTATTTGCACTGAGGCATGTGCTGATGTGCATGACCAGTATAAACACATGCTGCTGGCTGTGGGTGCTCTGCCAACCAGCTCTTGAATCTCTCCTGGGAGGTTGCCCAACTGCTCTTCTTACAGGGAACACTCTGGTGGACCATTCCACTTCTCCCTTACCTGGGTCATATCTCTGTGTGTGTGAGAGCAAGGAAATTTCACCTGGAGATCATAAGAAAATACAATCTCCTGTTACTGAAGAATAGTTGATTGTTGTTAATTCCTGCTTATCAAGGCTTGGGGAAGGCAATGTCTCTGGCTCTGTCCATTCAATTTTTTTTTTTCTGGCACTGTCCTATTTTATCATTTTGATCTTCTCCCTGTAGATAACACACACCAGGAGCAGATTCATGAATGAGAGCGGCTGTTTATTGACACAGGGTTTCTGAACATTTCCACTATCCCATGATTCATAAACCATTTCTTTGGATTTAAAATACAGTTCATAAATCATCTGGTGCCAGCAGACATTAATAATTATGAGTCTATTTACATAAAATGGACTCATCCTGTCAGTTACCGAGAACCTTTAAGTCAGAATCATGATGGCAAATGGGGTTTTTACTGGCAGCACAGGAAGTAATCTTTTGGTTTATAAATTAATTATAACATACTTTTCCCTGGTTTTCAGTGTCATTTTAGAGACTCCAGAGACTGTTGAAGCAAGTCAGTCTGAATCATTTAAATATTTGTTTGTTTTAAAGCAAACAATATTGACAATATCAAAGGGGAGAGGTCTTCAGTAGGGTTAACAGTCAAACTTCCAAAAAAAAAAAAGAATATGTTTTCATAGTTCAAGAGGTTTGAGTAGACATATGTTTCGCTTTGGATCTGTCCACTTCCACACTCCTCAAATCTCAGACTAGTTTTAGGTTAAATTGAACCTAAAATCTTAAAGTGAAATTCTCACATTTCCCCTGAATTCATGCAAGAACTGGCAGTTTATAGTTTTGCATCAAAATCACATGAATTGGACACAGGCTTGTTCAAATGCTGCATGTCCCTGATGCATATTTTCATTAAACAGGTCAGGTTAGAAGCTGAAGGATGTTTTAATTTGTGTGCACACGTGTTGGTGAAATATGGTGTTTTCATATGGTGAAATATTGGGCACGATTCTCTTTCCTCCATTACACCATGTACTTCAGTGCCATTTCTCCTGATTTACATCACCTTGAGGGGGAATGGGGACTATGATATTTGGGTTTTCAGGACCTGATTCCTGTCTCACTTATACTAGTTTAACCTGGACTAATTTCCTAAGGCATAAATGTAGGGTCAGGGAGATTAGTATTATGGGTGAAAGACTGGCTTCTTTGAAGTCAATTGCTAAAGTTCCATTAACTTCAGTGGGGCAAGTCTTCATCCCAGACCAGCAGGTGAAGGCAGGCAAAAAGTTGTAGGGGTGCAGTGCAGAGTGGAAAGCAAATTACATGAAGTGGGGTCACAGGCTATGTCTATACTACAGAGTTTTGTTGACAAAACCTGCTGAGCGTCCACATGCCCAAGGCATTCTTTTGACAGCAAATTGACAGAGTGTAGCACCTCTGTCAACAGCATTCTGCCACTCCCCCATGAGGCAGAATGCCTCTGGCAACATATTCTGTCAACAGAAAGCTGGTCTGGATGTTCCAGGGGCCCCTCTGTCGACAGGGCTTTCAGGACAGTCTGCTGTAATCCAGTTGGCTGTTATGTCAAGAGAGTGGACAGGCAGTCTGGCTGCTCTCTGTCAACAGAGTGGATTGCTCTTTCGATCTGCTTTGCAGTCTGGCCATACTCTTTTGACAGAAGTTTTGCCTGAAGATATCTTCCAAAAGAAACTTCTGTTGACAGATCACTCCAGTGTAGACACAGCCTTAAAGAGGATAAATGAGCTTGCAAGATGCACAGGACTGGTGGGTGTATGGGAGGGAGAAGCTCAAGAGTGGCATGAGAGAAGGCCAGAAAAGGAAATCTCTGGAGCCTCAGGAGACAGGGAGCTGACAGAGCAGAAGGCATGAGCAGAGCTGTAGAAGATGAAAGGAGAAAGCTAGGCACAGTTTTGCAGAAGAGGATGAAGAATCTAAGAAGGAAGAAAACTGAAAGCCAATGTAGGTCCCTGATGGCAAGTGCCCCAGCTACCCAAACCTCAAGTGACATTTTTAGGGAACAAATTGAGAAGTGGGCCACTTTGAACACCTCATGGCCCTTGAATGGGGAAAGAAAAACCTGCAAAGGACCGGGTTTGAAAGGTTTTGGACTTAAAATAGGGAATGGGTAATTAAAGTTTAGCCTCTTCAGACTAATTTTCCATAATACATAGGAGATGAATCCGTCTGAGGTGTAAACCGTTGTAATGTTTTAATGTTTTCCTCATTAAAAGTGTAGGTGGCCACTCTAAGAAACATGTTTCAAACTGCAGACTCTGTTTTGGCAGGGAAGTATAAATTTGATGTGGGAATGTTCAAACATTTAATGCACTTACTCTTTTCAAAATAAGTGGATGAACTGAAAAGCAGTACGGACTACTTTCCTATGTTACACAGCTGAACATTCTCAAACCAACAAAGGAAGTGAAAGAAACAGATTGTTTATACTAATGCTGGACAAATTTTAATTCAGTCTTTTGAAAGGAGTAAAGAACTTATAAGAGTGAAGCATCAGTGGAAAAGCCATGGAAATTTATCTGCTGTTGTTTAAATATATCTTGGAAATATGTATAATTAGCCTGATTTGTGTAAGTTTCATGGAAATGACTTGACTGGAAAGCTAATTTTTTAAAAGAAACAGACATCCTTTCATGCCCCAAATTGCCTTTGCCTACTTTTGAGTTTATTTGGTGACATAAGGGTCTATTGGGGGTTGAGTGAAACTTTTGTTTTGTGTTTATGAGACGGTAGAGTTGGCGGAGCGCTTATCTTTATATTGTTTCATTTACTCCCTTTCTGTTTCATTTTACTGATCAAAGAGTTCTACATAAACATAAATGAGCTATAAGGGAGACAGTATGTCAGCGGGGATAGAGCACTGGGGTGGGACTCTGGTGACCTATTGCCAGCCACTAGTCTGCTGGGTGACCTTGGGCAGGTCAATTCATCCCTCCATATCAGAAGTTCTCCAGATGTAAAATGGGGATACTGACACTCTTTGCATAGCATTTTGAGATCTACTGAGGAAAAGTGCTATCAGAGAAAAACATTATTACCTAGGTCACCATTGCTCTTGTGTTATAGGCCTTGGATGTTTCAAACATAAGCTCTTTGTGGTGATATGTGTTCCCTAGTGTAGATTTCTTCTTTGATTGGGTGATTGCTGGTGCTTCAGTGTAGAGAGAGGCCTGAGTTTCTTACATAACTCCATTGACTTAACTAGAGTTACTGCTGATTTACACTCATTAAAAGGTACAGTGCCAAAAGGAAAATCTGCCTGGAAACTTTTCACAGACACCCTACCACCTAATAGATGCTCAACTTAAAAGTATATTTCTGATTTAAATAAATAAATAAAAATAACAAAACACCTGAGTGAGAGAGTACCAAAAATGCGCCACTGTGGCCTAACAACCAAGTAAAAGAAGCAGTGGGTGATAAAAAAAGGCATAATTTGAAAAGTGGAAGTTAAATCCTAGTGAGGAAAACAGAAAGGAGTATAAACTCTGTCCAATGAAGTTCAAAAATATAATTAGGAGGGCCAAAAGGGAATTTGAAAAAAAGCTAGCCAAAATCTCAAAAAGCAATAGCAACAATTTTTTTCAAGTATATCAGAAGCAGAAAGCCTGCTAAACAACCAGTGGGGCCACTGGAGGATCAACATGCTAAAGGAGCACTCAAGGATAATAAGGGTCATTGTGGAGAAACTAAATGAATTCTCTTGTATTGGTCTCCAAACTGAGGATATGAGGGAGATTCTCAAACTTAAGCCATTTCTTATAGGTGACAAATCTGAAGAACTGTCCCTGATTGTGGTGTCATTAGAAGTAGTTTTGGAAGAAACCGATGAACTCTACAATAATGTGTCACCAGGACCCGATGGCATTCACCCAGGAATTCTGGAAGAACTCAAACATGAAATTGCAGAACTACTAAATGTGGTTTATAACACATTTAAGTCAGCTTCTATATCAAATGACAGAAGGATCACTAATGCGAGGCCAATTTTTTTTTAAAAAGGCTCTAGAGGCAATCTTGGCATGTACACACTGGTAAATCTAATTTCAGTACCAAACAGATTGAAATTATAGTAAAGAACAGAATTGTCAGGCATGTAGGTGAACATAATTTGTTAGGGAAAAGTCAGCATGTTTTCTGTAAAGAGAAATTGTGCCTCACCAATCCACTAGAATTCTTTGAGGGGATCAACAAGCATGTGGTCAAGGGGGATCCAACTGGATATAGTGTAGTTAGATTTACAGAAAGCCTTTGATTAGGTGTGTCACTAAAGACTCTTAAGCAAAGTAAGTTCTTGTGGGATAAGAGGGAAAGTCCTCTCATGGACTGATAACCGGTTAAAAGATTGGAAACAAAATGGTCAGTTTTCAGAATGGAGAGCAGTAAATAATGGCGTTTCCAACAGGTCTGTATTGGGTCCAATCCTATTCAACATATTCATAAATGATCTGCGAAAAGTAGTAAATGGTGAACTTGCAAAATTTGCAGATGGTAAAAAACTGTCCAAGACAGTTAAATCCAAAGCAGCCTGTGAGGAGCTTCAAAAGGATTTCACAAACCTTGGTTAATGGGCAGCAAAATGGGGGATAAATTTTAATGTCGATAAATGCAAAGTAATGTGTATTGAAAAACATTATCCTAACTACACACATAAAATGCAGGGGACTATATGAGCTGTTATCACTCAAGAGAGAGATCTTGGAGTCATTGTGGATAGTTCTCTGAAAACATCCACTCAGTGTGCTGCAGCAATTAAAAAAAGCAAACAAAATGTTAGGAATCATTAAGAAACAGATAGAGAATAACACAGGAAATACCTTATTGCCACTGTTTAAATCCATGGTATGCTCACACCTTGAATACTGTGTGCAGACCTGGTTGCCTCATCTAACATAAAATAAAATAAAATAAAATAAAATCTTAGCATTGGAAAAAGGTCAGAAAAGGGTAACAAAATCTGGGAGAACAGCATCTTATCTCTGCTCTTCATGGGGAAGTGATCAGAAGAAATAGAAGCTTAGAGGATGGGCCTCTTTGGGAGGTAGCAGCTATGGAGCTCTGCAGAGAGATGGGGCTTACCTGAATTAATCTTGCTGGGAGCAGGCTGGGCTGAGATCAACCATTTTCCCTCAACTCTATTGTCCCTTTCTTCCCCCTCCACTCACCCAAGCATGGCCCTTCCACCCAAAGCCCACTCTTCCCTGGTTTGATCTCAACTTTTTCTTTTCTATCCCCTTCACTCTCAAATGCTCACTAACTTCTCCCCTTGAGCTCTCTAATTTCACACTTAAGGCCTGGCATAATTACCACTGGGACATTTTCAGTCCCATCATGAACCTTAGAAGTCCCCATTATGGTGCTCTGGAAGAAGCATCTAGCAGGGGGTGGAACAGAATGCTGAAAACAGGAGGTCTGCACTCTATCTGGTAAGAGACCAAAACAACAGCACCTGCTTTACTTCCTCTGCCTTCCCCTGAAGCAATGGGAAGATCAGGGCTGCTTACATCTGTCAAGGTGCAGAACTTGTACCCTTAACCTAGGGATCTCAAAATTGGATAGGGAGCAGTGACAAGGTTAGACCCCCAAAACTGTGTAAGAAAAAAAATGCTGATGATCTGATCAAGAAATTCAAACATTTCAAGACTGATACAACTCCAGAGCCAGAAGGGATATGTCTGTGGAATAAATTAGGCAGTGTCTCTGCTGTGCTTTGAAATAGATAAAGCGCTCTACAGTGTGTGACCTTAAACTTGCAAATTCTGCCATAGATAAATAGACAAGGTTGCATATTTAGCACTAATATCTAGTGATATAGGTATGCAATGCACTTTATATGGATATTTTAATATATACTATAAATATTTTAATACACACATTTAGTAAAGGATTTTATAACCTGAGTCACATATTTACTTAAACATATTCACTTACTGTAAGGATTACTGAAGTAACATTATACTAACAATAACAAGGAATATGATCATTCTAGAATTCTGTAGAATTTGGCAAACTAAACAATGCTTCTTACAAAGACAGATTATTATCCATTTCAGGCACCTAGGGAAACACATTATGAAGCCCTTGTCTGACATCTGAGCTGTGCTTACAGCTAGACTACCTCAGTGCTATGGAAGCAAGAGTTGAAAGAAAGACACACAAATTTCAAGATGAAGCCTGGGCTGATGAGCTCATGGTTGACCTCCATATCCCTGGACAGTTACAGTGCAAGATCTATGGGATCATGGGAACCAATCTATTTGTACGCAGTGTACAGTACAACCAATCAGAGCCAAAGATTTATCGCATGGTTTATTAAACCAACACAAAAGACATGAGCACCAATCAAAGCACTGAATGTACAAATTACCATCATCAGGCAAAATGAATCAGAGCCATTTGGTTATGTAACAGAGGATCAGAGACCGCAGGGAAAGGCAGCATCATTTTGATCATCATAAAATACCATATCAATTGTAACTAGTTACATTCACAATAATGCTTGATTGAAGAAATACTTAGGGAGTGCCAGCCCTTTGGTCTTTGTTTTCATCTGGATGTAGAAAGCTTACTTTGGAAACATTAAAAGAATTTGCATCTATCAGAAAAATTCTGATAATAACCAGCTATTTTAAAGATTTGTGTTTAAGGCAGAATACGACTAAACTGAAATGTGGTATGAGGTAATAACTAGTACATTTAAAAGTCTATAATGCTAAATATTGGAAAATTATATGTAGGAAAATCTAAAGTAATGCAATGTTAAAATTCTCTGGAACCTGGAAACTCTTCAATTCATTCTGTTCTTTTTTTTCTTTCAACCTCACTGTGGGAGGCTCCATCTCTGACATCTTTATATATGATGTTCTCAATTCAAAATGCCATCAGACCTTCAAATGAACACCTGCCTATGATCTTTGAATACAAAAATACTTAAATCAAGATTTTTATATTTTAGTGCATTCAGCCATAATATGCAGTAAAAGAATTTTGGCATTTAGTTCAGCTTTTATTTCAAAAGAAAAGAAGACTCAACATGAAAACAATAGTTTAGTCGAGTGCAATGGATACTTCTTGAATGGCATATTCTAAAACATATATTGAACACCATCGGAAAAACTGGGAAATTAAAGCTCTCTGGAAAGTGAAATTGAAAGAAAAATTAAAAGTCTTACAATAATCTGGGCAGCAGCTTCCTCCCTCTCACAGAGAAGTTGTCTTCCACTTGTAATTGCTCTTAAGTTGCTCTCAGAAAATAAGGCAGCATGAAACAAGGGAAGTTATGTTTGTTATTCTACATGTAGTTAGCAACCTGGCATCCAGTCCCTTGGTTCATATGGCTAGGATATAAATTAAAGGTTTTGTGGAAACTGCATCACTGGTGGGTATTGCTGTCAAGCAGCCAAGAACAGCCACTAGCAGACATTGCTGAGCGGGGGAAGCTAATTAACCCCAGTACCTTAATCTAAAATCTGGGGGAGAATTTTTTTTAAGGGAGAGCTATAGATTGCCTCACTGCTGACAAACTCTCAGCTGTACCTTCTAGATTGTCTCTGATTAAACAATTATAGAAGTAACTTTAAAAATGACTGTGAAGATAGAACCTGGATAAATAGCATCTCTGATAGAAGATTGCATGTCTGCTGCTGAGAAGCAAGTTTCAAGTCAAAATTCTCTCTCATTTTTTGAATATCACCCATAACAATTTCTGGATTTTTTCAGACTCATCTCCCTCTACTGTCTCAATCTATGGCTATTGAAGTCAGCGAGGGTTACTTACTCTTCTGCCTCTCCTTAATATTAGCTTCATGTTTCAGGGGAAAGAGGTTTTTTATTTCTACCAATGACTCATTAAAATTGTAGCAGTCCAGTCCTTTGGTTTACTTCACCGTGCTCTGGGAAGTGCAAACAAGTTGGTAGCTTATTTTTCTATTTATACTCTTTTTAATTAAGATTTGCATAAATGATCAGTTGGTCAGAGTTCCATTTTACTTTGGAATATCACCTCTCATTGGCAGTGGATGTCACAAATGTGGAACTGTGGTTTTTCAGTTGCTGTAACTACTCATAAGACTTAGCGAACAGCATTTCTTCATGAAACTTTTACTGGCTTCTGAGTGTTATCACCCTACAGCTGGCCAATACCTCCTTAAAAACTACCTGGATTCAGCTTGCTTCTGCCTCTCATCTTTACATCAGAATTACTGCCTCTGCTATAGTACCACCAAGCCAAACACACCACACTAAATTGACTTTAAAAGTATACTGGTGTTAATGCTTATCTGGAGGCAGCACCAGCAAAAGCACACGCACATGCACATCCTACTGAGTGAGTTTTGGCTATCGTATATGATATGAACACGAAAATTAAGACTATTTTCATTTAAACTAAGTGAATGTAAATGGCTTACTTAGATCTAGGAGGGTAAGTTGTGTAGCTGAGGGAACAAGGAGGGTGCAGCCCACCCACAAACTGTTGTGCCAAGATCCATTAGGCTTGAAGATTCAAAGCAACAGGGATGCTAGAGAAAGAATACGCTGAACAGCAATGAGTATCTGTATAGAACAGGTAAAAACCCACTCAGTGCACAGGAGAAGATGCTGGATCATTGCAGTGCTGCCATCCCAACTAGATAAGCTCGCTCTGGTGTGCTGAATTTCTGACACTGCATCAGTCTCCCCTCACCTATGTGCAAGCTGAACAGGAACTCTGTATGGGGTGAAGGGGCTCCCTGGACACCGATAGGGGGCAGCCAAAGAGCTAAGTGTAGTGTTTCTTAAACTATGTTCCACAGAATACTGGTGTTCTGTGAACCACTCATGAGTGTCTGACATTTTGTCAGTATCACACACTGATGGTATATATTTTCTCTTATTAAAACCAGATACAACATTACCTCTTCATTGCTATGACACCTGTTTAATTTACTTCATTTTGTTTTTGCTGTACATGTTGCCTTTTTTTTTTTTTGGGTGGGGTGGGTCTGCCAACTTTTTTTTTTTAAGAAAATTTTTACGGGTATTCTGCATAAAAATATTATTGTTTTGTGTACCGTCATCTCATAAAGTTTAAGAAACACTGTCATAAAACCATCGTGTCAGCAGAAAAGAGGCCTTTCCTGTAGCAACTGAACTATATAATCCTCCAGAGATTGAAACTTGCTTCATTCCTATGCTTTAGCTAAACACATGCATGGCACCTGCCCCCACTGACTTGTGGCTGTATACAGTTCAGGAAGTTCCAGACCCAGGCATATGCTCACACACTTGGCTGGTTCCCCATAAAAAAATCCCACATGTGTACTGCTTGTGAATTGCTTCCCAGCCTTTTAAATTCCTTTGCACTGACTCACAGGACACCAGCTCACTTTCACTTAACCATCCTGAATATGATGGAATCATCTCACATCCCACCTCATTGTGGGCAATTTCTTTTATAATAGAAGCCCTCTTCCCTGCTCTTGGCATGACCTACACAATTCTGCATCCCAGGGATGCACTCTGCATCCCAGGGATGCATTCTGCAGCCAGATGGTACCCATCCCTCTCTTCCCTTTTCCCACATGCGGGAACATGCACTGAGATCTCCCCATATCAGTCACTACTCTGTCACACACCTCAGCACAATCTCCAGGTTTCGTAAACACTTCTGCCCAGCAGAACTAACTACTGATTCCACCATTCAGTACAGCTACTGCTGACATGGACCACATTCACCGAGCTGGAGTTCAAGCAGATAAAACATGCTAAGACTGCACTCATATCCAAGTTCACTAGCAACAGTAACTTTAGTAATCACCCCGCCTCCCGCCCCCAGCTAGTTATATGAAGTACACAATGCTGAATTGAAAAGATACATACTGGATCCTGAAGGCATACATGCAGCTCTTCCCTTCATGCACACACTTTGCAGGGTGCAAATCTTAGTTCTTCTCATATAATCATAGAATACTTAACCTGGAAAGGACCAAGCACCATCTAGATTATCCCTGATAAAGGTTTTTCTAATCTGTGCTTAAATATCTCCAATGATGGAGATTCCACAACCGCCCTAGGCAATTTACTTCAGCGCTTAACCACCCTGACAGGAAGCTCTGCCTAATGTCCAGCTCTTCTGCTGCAATTTAAGTCCATTGCTGTCACCAGAGCTTAAGGAGAATATTTCTTCTTCCTCCTCTTTGTAACAACTTTTCATATCCACCTGTCACGCTCCTTGAAGTACTGAGTACATAGTGCCACCAACACATCTTTCCTAGGGAGGCCCAACTGCTGCTTCCACCGTTTATTGAAGGTAGATGTAATGCTGGAGGGCAGGCACATAATTCCCTTTACTTACTGCCAACTCCAGTGGAACAGAGGGGAGAGCTGTGGGCAACTTTACCTCCTTCTTGCCACCTTTTTGCCCTTGAATGTCACTAGATGGAACACAGCAGGTTAGTGGGAACAAGCTGTTAAAGGAGGTAAAGAACGTGTACGTTTCAGCTGTGGTGGGGTTGGTGGAGTAATGGGGGCTTTAATGGGGTGCTATTGGGGCTGAGAGAGGGAGAAGTTGGGCTTTCTTGGGCAATCTCCATGCTGCATTTCCTGGGTATCAGAAGTCAGAGTTATACTCAACTCAGCATCCTGTGAGAAACTGCGTACCACTGCGTATCATCTGCATTAATGTCACTGTTTTTGCCACTGAATTATACAATGGATGAGGCTGTATCATAAACCGGAGGTGTTGACCTTCTTACATTGGTTTTATTTCTGCTTATTGATTAATCATTAGAAAAGGACAGTCAAAAAGCTCTTAGTTTTCTTGGCACTGAAATTCCAAAAATTGTAACTGGTAAAAAATGTTTCTGGTTGTTGTTGCTTTTGGTAGCAAGCACACACGCCACACCTTGCAATTGTACATACAGAGGGAGCTACAGCCCCTCTCTCTGCCCTCATGAACACCAGCTGCTTCAGACCAGTCTTGCTTTAGCATACTTCCCCAACCATCACTCACTGCATTCCCTGCACATCCGTCCTGCTTCCCTCCCCACTACTGCACCATAAACAGGGAGTGCTTCTCCCTGAAGTCTTCACCTGTTGGTATATAAACATTTCTGTGACCATCACACCCCTTTCCTATAAACTGACTCATCCAGTGCCTGTAGCAAAAAAATAACTACAGTATAGTGGGCCAATGTTGGGTGCAGGAAGGTTGGGTGGCACTGGCAGGATGGGGGTTGAAGTTCAGGCAAACAGCTGGGGCTGCAGAGTGATTGAGCACTGACAGAGTTGGGGGTGAAGAGCTGTTGGGGTGCCCCAGTGGAGTTGGTGGTGCAGTAGAGTTGTGGCCTGCACAGGGATTGGCGTTCACCAGCAGTGTTGTGGGATTCAGAGTGATTGAGGTGACTGGGAGTTCGGGTGAACTCACAGAACTGTGGGGTTCAGGAAGGCTGGGTGGCTGGGCAGCACTGGCATATCTTGGCAGTACCATACCTACGCCCTCATCTTAACCCCAACCTTCATTACCAGCCAACTCTTTTCATCCCCTGCAAGCCCCCTTTTCCTCACTGCAGACCCAACCCATCTCCCCTCCCCCACACTCTTGTCCCCTTTATAGCCCTACCCTCTCAGGGAGCAGTCACCTGTCTAATGCCCCCAACCCATCATAATTCCCTGCACAATAAAATTGCCACACAAGACTCACAAATTGGAGCAGCCTCCAGCCGCTCAGTCCAAAACTCTTCTTGTCCTAGGTTGAGGCTTGTGATGAATGTGTCCTTAGTTCTGTTAACTGAAGGGTGAATTCACTGCCATCAAGAGGTCTGTGATTTGTCCAGTCATTAGTATCTAGTAGTAGAA
Source organism: Carettochelys insculpta (assembly GCF_033958435.1). Classification (NCBI taxonomy): domain Eukaryota; kingdom Metazoa; phylum Chordata; order Testudines; family Carettochelyidae; genus Carettochelys; species Carettochelys insculpta. The sequence goes on from NC_134150.1 coordinate 22,787,896, forward strand.
GGAAACAATTTTTGAGGGAAGGGGGAATATAACTCATGAACTCTCTCATCAAAGACCTCACATTGGGATCACTGCTGCTACCCTATGTTCCTAGGAGGCATGCCAAATTCCAAAGCAATCTGAGTGACCATTTGGACTGCAGAGCCCTTCTGAGGCAAGCTTTTTAGCAAATGAAAGGAAGAGACTGAAAACCCTCTAGCTACTTTCCTGCATTGGCACATGCACAGTGTGAAAACGTACCTTGGCTGAAATACTGTTCTCAGCTTGGGTCCTCCAAAGGTTTAGTGCATGCTATGCACTACTTTGCGTAAAGACGTGAGAGATCGAGACCATTTTGACTCTCATGAAATCAGCAGTTTGCTCTCTCGTGCTGTGTAAAAAACAAGCAGCCAACCCATGGAACCTTTTTCAAAAATGGCTGGTTTTGTGGGGGAAGGCTGGTATCTCCTGAACCCCTGGTTCAAATGACTCCAAATGTGGATCACTAGCCATAATCCAAACCTTCCAGAGAAACACCATATTTCAAAGAACTCTGATGAAACACATCAATTTTAGAGGATTTTAAAAGCTTGACCTTAAAACAGATGTAGTGATGCAACCTTAACTAAAGAGGCATTGCCACACTACTGTGATGCTGTGCTATCATATTTGTACAAATATGTGTTTGAGAATCGAATCACTAAAATTAGGTATGGGACAACTTGTCTTGCATAATTTTGAACCTGTTTAAATATTCTGAGGGTCAGAAGTTTAATTTCAATGTTATTGCCCTTGCAATGTGTGGTGTTAGGAGACGCTATGAAACACATGAAGAAAGGGAATAGGGAGAAAAACATTCAAAATTCAAAGGAAATGGAAAATTCAAAGGAAATGGAAGACAGAATGAACTGAATGAAAAGCAAAAAATACAAACACATTTGAAAGAAGAAAAGGGACATGAGAAATTCTCAAGAACAACACATGCCTCTACACATAAACACACACATACTGTATAAACACCTTCCAATGGAAACACCCTAGCTTTCAGACGTAATTTTAGTCCTCATACTTAGTGTTGGAATTCACAAATTCTTCTCTGAAGGAAATGAGGTTAAAGTCACTAAAATAAAATAATCATGAAGTCTAACTAGTCTGTGACCCCAAAAACTACTTGCAAGGCTCACAAACCTCAAACTCCATGAGGTTTACCTACTTGCAGTAAAAAATGAGTAATTTCAGCTACCATATACATAAAAACAATTGTTGCAAAATGCATTGTGCTTATGCACTGGGAACGTGTCTCTAATTTTACAGTACTTGGGGAGAGAAGACAGGTGGGTGAATGTAGTTTTACAACACAAAGTGCGTGTGAGCACAAGTTGAGTACTTCCTTTCAAGGATTTTTCTGCAGTACAGTTTCCACAGTGCTGCTTTATCAGCCCCTATTTTATTCTGGAGGTGGAGGATGGGAGTGGAGGAGAGATGGTTAATAAGTCTTGATTCATTGAAAGAATAATGGATTTTTTTTCTTTTGAATTGTAACATCTAAATGGCTTTCCTTTTCAGATTGAGGGATGAAGGTCTGATTTAAAGCAGACATATCCAGTTATTATCAACAGATATTCTTTATCTACTTGGAATCATAGAAGTTTGCTTCAGTGAAAACTGCCAGCTTTATCTATAGAAAATCAGGATTGCGTACCTGGCCCAGCGTGGTTCTCCTCCAATGGAACAGGAGCAGATGCTGTTCTGCACCTTGCAAGATCCCAGTTCTTTCATAAATTTAGGAAGTATTAACCCTTACTTTAAAAAATAAAGCTAATTTAATCCTTGTTAGCATAAAGTGATTGACAACCTTAAAGAGAATATTCTCTCGTTAGTCACAAATGAGGTACAAAATACACCATTCAGGTGACAGTTTCACATTTGACCTACAGCTACCACCTCTAAAAAGGGCAAGTGTAATTTATTCTCTGGGCTTGATTCTCACTTAGCTAGGCACAGGCATACAGTCCCCCCAGTTTCCAAATATACATTCAATAGTTCATGAGCCTTCTTTTCAACTGATATCAGGCCTTCTGTACTGGTCCTGTCCTTGGCCTGACTGGCCACTAATTTTAGTGATGCAGTGGGCAGCTGTCCACTTGAAATTAACTCCAGAACACTAGCTCATTCCACGCAGGCCACCAGAGCATTCCGATGGTAATCACTTTTTTGTCACCTCTAGTGTAGGGTGGATTTGAAGGATGACACCATCCTTGGCTGCTACCATGTCAAGTGGGGCGTGGGGCCCACAACAGTCAGCCTGGTCCCTGAGGCACTGTGGAGTCCCTGGGCAGCATGGTCCACTGTGTAGGCCACACATGCCTGTGCTCCCGGGACATCCCCGTCCCTTGGTCTGAGGGGTGTTGGTTGCTGCACATGGTGGGGGGAAGGGCTGTGTTGCATGAATGACTCACCATCTCCCCTCACTGTCTTCCTTACAGCTGGAACCACACTAAGTGAGGGCCAAGCCAGCCCCACCTCTCTGCCAGGGTGAACCAGCCCCAAGGCAGAACCATGGTGAGCTATCATCCCCCACTGAGGGAGATAACACTTGGGGTCCCTCTCCCTCAGGGGGTCACATTTCCCACCTTCTTCATGGTTTGATGCTCCCCACCTCCATCCCAAGCCCTCCACCCTAGTTCTGATGCCCCCAACCCCAGTCCCAAGCACCTTCTATTGTATATACTTCACTGTTATTGCACTTTGTACATGGCTTTTAATTACAATGTTTATTTGCAAGCCGGTTATCTTTGTTGAAGTAAAACAGTTATTCAACCACCAAACTCACATCCATCTATATTGGGAAGGGGTTGGAGAGGACTGAGGGGATGAAGGGGGCTCATGGTGAGGACAGGGGAGGGCTTTGGGCCCAAGGCTCCTACTGGGGGTGCCCTGGGGAGTGTAATTGGGGGTAATGGGAGAATCTCCTCTTTACGGCCTTGCACATCCACAGTATATCCCTATGGGCTTCGTGAATCAGAGCTTCATCTCACTGCTCATAGCCATGGATGGCATCCATTGCCCACCCAGGGAGGAAGGCCTTCCCCTTCCCCTCCATAATGTTGTGTGGGGCACAACACACCACCACAGCTTTAGGGATGTTGTGCTCCCCAATGTCCAGACAGGTAAAGAAGCAACTGAAACATGCCTTGAGGTGGCCAAAGGGGCATTCAACCTACATCCATGCCTGGTTGGGTTAAGCATTGACGAGTTTTTGGCTCGGGTCCAGCTGCCCAGTGTGGGGCTTCATAAGACAGGGCACGAGTGGGTAGGTGTTATCCCCCACAATGCACAGTGGCACGTGCACACCCCTGACTGCCAGCTCTCGATGGGGGATGAAGCTGCCCACCTCCATCCTCTGGCAGAGGCCAGACTTGTGGAACACCTGTGCAGTGTGTGCCCCACCCAACCACCTAACATACACGCTGAGAAACTGTCCACCGTAGTCAGCAAGAGCCTGCAGCATGATGGAGAAATATCCCTTGCAGTTGATGAACTTGGCTACGCTGTGGTCCAGAGCATGGGTGGGGATGTGGGTCCTGTTGATAGCCCCAGAGTAGTTGGGGAACCTCAGGGCGGTGAATCTGACCATGACTGCATACACCGTCTGCCAGATGGATGACCCTCTGCAGCAGGATTGTCTTGATGGCTGTCATGACCTGAAAAGGGAGGGAACTGAACACACGCATCAGGGACTGAGGGAGGGAGCCCCTGGGCCCCAGAGGGCTCCCCATCCTCCTCCCATCTCCTGCCCCTTGAGCCCCCCAGGACCCCACCCCAGATGCAGGTCTGGATGAGGGTAGGATGGCATGGTCCCCTGGAGACAGGGTTTCCCCCACTCCACCCCACCCCTTGCACCCCAACTCCACTCCCCAAGGACCCCCTTAGGTGGAACACTCCTCTCTGCGCAGGGCCTTCAGCCTGAGTGTGCCTTACCTTCAAAAGGATAGCCCTGCAAGATGACTTCCCCATGCTAAACTGGCGCCCAATGGAGCAGTAGCTGTTGGGTGTGGCGAGTTTCCAGAGGGTGATGGCAACCTGCTTCTGCACAGCAATGGCAGGCCACAGCTGGGCGTCCTGTCTCCAGAGGGTGGGGACAAAGCAGGTGCAGAGCTCCAGAAAGGCATCCTTTTGCATTTGGAAGTTCTGGAGCCACTGCTGATCTCCCCACTGTCCCATGGTGGGTCGGTCCCCCTAGCTGCAACTGACGCTGTGCCTCCAGACCTGCCTCAGCACTGGAGGTGGCAGCAGTGCAGGAGCACCCATGCAGCAGCAAGGGCGTGCTCTTCGAAGGTGGTGTCTGGGTCACCCTCTCTGGGGAGGAGGAGGAGGGTGGCCACGATGAGGTTCAGCAGAAGCTGAAGCACCTCTGGGTGGGGCTAGTGAAAGCCTAGGGGCTGCTCTGGCTCCATGGCTATCTGGAAAGCACCATGTCTCTCTCAGAAAGCATGTGAGCCATGCTCCAGCAGCTGTGCTGTCCTTTGTGGAGGTAGGCACACCTCAGCATAGGCAGGGAACACGCATGAGGGGATGGGGGAGGCTTTAAAGACGTGCCTCCCTGGGGTTCCCAGAAGGGATTGCCAGCCACACTACTCTGTGTGGTGCAGTTCCAGGGGCCATTCTGTTGAGAGAGAAGCCAAGCAGTCTGGCAGCTCTCTGTCGACAGAGTGGATCGAAAGAACAATCTGCTTTGGTGTCTGGCCACAAGCTGCCAACAGAAGTTTTGTTGGAAGATATCTTCTCACAGTAACTTCTGTGAACAGTGAAGTCTCAGTGCCACAACATAATACAGGGCATAATAAAAGCAATGAGGCAATAAAGTTGGGATAGCAAATTTCAAATGATAAATAAATCTTAAAGTCTTTAGACATTTATTTCAAACCCCCAAAACTCAGATTCTATTCCTCTGAAGCTAATATGAACAAATGAAAATCTGAGAGTGGAAGGACATTTCAGAACCTCCTCATTTTAACTCTTAGGCGAAAAATGATGAGAAAAGATTTTTGTGCCAAGTTTTCATTTTAGTTTGGGGTGATTTTTTGTACTTCTACTGGATCAAAAACCATACCACATATAGCAGCCCCAGTTTTAGCAGCAGTAGCAACAAAAAGCTTAAGCTATTTTTTTCCAACCTCAAATATTTTGGGTCAAATCCTCACTAAAGGCACAGGTCATATTTAGTTCTAGGAGTTGCTGCATGTCAATTGATTCACATTTAAAAGTTACACCTACTTCAAGAGTACTATAGCTATTACACCAGAGAGCCAACATTAGCAGAAAGACTTAGCTTATACTGAGCTATTGTACATGCAACACTTAAAAAAAACCATGCAGAATTTTAAGTATCAGAAGTATCTTTCCAGCCATGGGGCACAATATTTCCTGATTAGGAGTACAGAAGAATATAGTTGTAGTTCATGAATCAGGCTATGAATTTACTTTGTATATTTGCGATGGTGATTATAAACCTAGCAATGTGCTTGGCAAAGAGGAATGAAAGGAACCTTTTCCTCCCCCAAGGTATTGGCTCAGCTGCTAGGAAAGGAGACAAGTTCCTCCAGGTGAGAATTTAAGGTGGGTTGATTGAGGTAGCCCAGCAATGAAGAAGTCTATTGGGATCAATTAAGATGACCCAGATATATAAAAAGGGAGATCAGTGCTTCTACTCTCTCCTTGGTAGTAGGTTCCCACTCCTGACTTTTAGCTCTGGGACACAGAACAGAGTCCTGATAAGCTATGTGAGGCGAGTCTTTTGTTACCAACCTGAGCATTGAGTTACTTGAGAAATTTATTGTGTCTTTATGCAGTAGAGTAACTGTGGTTCATGGTTTGACAACAAAAGCCTGAAACCTCAGCATTTTCACTCCATCTTTGTAAGTATTAGGCCTGGCTGTAAGCTAATCAAAACCTTGCCACATGAAGTAGAACTCTCTCCACATCTCCAGAAACCAATTCACCAAGAATTTTTTTACCAGACTTTCTAGTGATAAAATCATTTACATTATTTTTAGAAATGGCATAGATACTCAGTGTGAATGCTTAATATGTAATTACCATACGGTAATTAAAGATTTACATACAAGGGCTTCTAATTTCTTTTGATGGAAGGGCATCTCAAACTGCAAAGTCTAGAAATCAGCAGCCTAAGAAAGCTGTAAATGAATTAAGTTTCACAGAAATCAGGTATACGTCTAAAAAGTCAGTCAGTACCTATGAGTGGAGAAAGTTGTTCTTTGTTTCTTTTTTACCAGTTCTTCATTTTAAGCCACATCTTTCCCCGTGTTTTCTCAGAAGCTTCCTAGTGCTGGCAGTTTATTACACCACCGTGAAAGAATACAACAACGTAGCAATTCTTATTCAGCTCAGTTTCTACTGTTTCAAGGCTTCCCTTAATCCTGAGTTTTCAAAATAGTATGATAGTGCTGTTATCTGCAGTTATACCAACCAGGTTGAGAGGTCATTAGATCTCATTGGCTAAGAAGGTCTCAAAGCTAATCAATTCTTACGTGGGAGGTCTCTACATGAAAACTACACTGCTCAAAGAAATAGCAATGGTGACTTCATAGACACCACTTTTCTACTGGAGTGAGAACTGGCTAACTGCTTGCTGTTGGGAATCCCATGTTAAAACTTCCATAATGGAACATGAAGTTCACTGGGATCCATGACAAATAACTGAAATTGGGATTTTACTTAACATTTGAACCTGGAGCTCATAATAAAACCCAGGCCAACCAAAGAAAGATTCACATGAACTGTGCAAATCAACACATTAAGTTTTGTGTAATTTTAGGTGGAAGCAGTGTATTGTTGGAAATATCTTTTGATTAGAATTAAAACCGAGGTCCTTCCCACTTGGCCACTGACAAATCCCAAGACTAGTATTATGTCTATCTTCCAGTTTGCGTGATTGTGTTCAGCATATTTCCTAATCTGTGCCAAGTGAGTTTACCACTGATCTTCACTCTGTCTTAGGTAATGTTATTATGTTCTGTTACACAGCTACCACATTCCATTGTATGCACCTAGACTCTGAGAAGTACAGAGGTGGATTCTTTTCCCAGACTTACACACTATAGCTCATTCAGTATAACATTTGTCTCTATGACAGACGGCCAGGTCTCAAAGGCCCATGCCAACAGTGGACTCAACCCACAACACAGGGCAGTTCTACAGGAGGGGCAGGGCCCCTCTTTGAGAAATGCTGTCCTTCAGATCAAATCTTAAACTGAGGATGTTTAAACAATACTCATGTGAGACTGAGGAAAGTAGAAGATGAGCCTAGTTGCCTAACTAAGAAATCTGTCCCTCAGAGAAGTTTTATCTGACATCACCACATTCTTTTTTTCCCCATGAATCCATTCTTCCTCCCAGCCCCCCGCACCTATACTGAGATCTAATATAATATGTGAGGCAGCAAGGGCTTCAGCACAGGCTAGCAACCCATGTACATGGCCAGGCTCCTGACCAGGCTTGTATTGGCCAACTATTCCAAGCCCCCACAGCTATGCTCCTATCCTTATGCATGTTAGCTAGATTCAAGCTAGCATGGATAAACACATCTGTGCCACAGACAGGCCTTCATTTACTATGCAGAGATAACCATAGAGCTCAAATTGGACCTAAGCTGGTATGCTGAACTCAAGGGGAGTTATGTCAAGAGGAAGAGAAACAGGATGCCAGTGGGAAGCTCCCGGACACACATGAAATATCTTGTCGCTTGCAGATCCACCAAAAGAACATGCTTATTTGAGTATACCACTCTGTGTTCCATATCTATGGCCCCTTTTCGTCTCGGGTGATGGTGGTGAGGATCTATGGGCAGTGTTTGAGTCTGCAGCTTCTCTCGTGGCTTATCCGTCCAATATTGCATTTGCACTGTCAATTGCAATAACCACGTCAGTCTCTTTCCAAATTCTGGAGCCTGAGAGTTTTTCCTTCTAAGACAAAGTTCGTTTGCATGGCTTGCACATATACTATAGAAAACCAAGAACTATACGAAGGTATTTATCCAGCAATCAAGCCCACTGGATACGAAAAGATACAAGCATGTAAGACTGCCTCTCATCCTCCATGCATCCTCCAAAATCAGAAGGTCCTTAAATATACCAACTCAGAAATTTTCTGTTCTGACCACAGTCCTACCTCCTTGGTCATCCGTTAAGTAGTTTCTCGCCTAGTCAGCCACCTGGATGGTAGTCCTTCAGAGGAAATCCAGAATCTGGAAAGAAATGGTGTGTTTCATTTAGTAGATGACAGGAAGTCTCTGTTCAAACAAGGATCTACTAAAATGTTAGCAGATATTGTACTGAAGTAATGTTATTTTCAAAATCTATGAAAGAAAAACCTTGGCCTTTTCAATCATTAATGATCCCATACCACTCCTTCAGGAATGTTTATAGTGGTGTTCTGGCCAAATTCCAACATGGGTATTTAGGTTTTTCGTGATAAAAATAAATACCACTCATACCCATTTGAGAAATTATTGTCCAGATACCCTTTTAAAACTCTTGTTTAGCATTGGTGGCACTAAGTGGTTGCTATCTTCCCCACAAGAGGGCTTTTTTTTTATTTTTAGCCCCCAACAATGCCTGAGTAACCTCTATATAGTCTCTTTGTAACGTTCTCTGGCATCATTATTTATGGAAAGGGCTATATAAGCACATGACATCTTTAAGTATTATTACATTTAAAATGTAAGCATCTGAATACGACAAATTTCCTGGAAAGCATGTTATATTTTATGTTGTTTTCTGTTGTGCTGTTAATCGCTAATAAAATCTTTTGTATAAAACTGCACTGCAAGGGCTCTCATTCCTTCTTAGACAAAGAATACACTTAAAAAGCGTGAATTCAAAAAAGCTCTATTCTGTCATTGCCACCACAGTAGCCACTACAGCTGCATGTTTATGTTGTAATACGTGCCTGCATATGGTTTCTGCTGTATTCAGTTTTGTGAGAAAACAGGGAAAGGTGGCCTGGAAAATGGCAATGAAACAACACTGAGTATTTGAAATGTCTCTTTTCTGCATTCCATGTTGCTACAGCGCCAGTCTAAGACAATGCTGCTGCTATGGTAGAGCATGAAAAAATGATGTGATAATTGTTAATTTCCATCCAAGAATAGTAAAAAGTGGCAGACTCTTACCCTAGTTTGCCTTAGCTCTAGGATTGTAGTAGTACTCTTAAGGATGAAGAGAATAAACAGTTATATTTTGGCTTACAGTATACAGATTAACGAACACATATGAAGATCATATAAATAATTCACATCACTCAAGAGGTGGTGAGTTGAACAAGTCCCTTCTGGTTAAACTTATTTAAAGATAAGGTGAAGTTAAGTGAGTGATGGCACAGTTACAGAGGCCATGGTCCAAAGGGAATTTGGACATTCTAAGTTACACTACCAGAGTGATTTGTGCAGAACTATGTCAACTTACAGATCTTTGGACCTTGGGGGAAAAGGAAATGTCTGATCTCTAAAAGAAGTGATACAAGATGAGTATTTTACAAAGTACAGCTATGCTTTGCCCAATAAGCTATTTCTATGAACTAAAACTGGATATTAGTAAAGTATAAAA